>NC_134801.1:51370039-51375039 GCF_046742065.1 Oratosquilla oratoria
TATTCATTACATGTGATTTCATGCAACACAAGACCAGCACCAACACTCGGATGTGCATAAAGAAATACTGTGTGTGCTTCAAAACATGTTTGCGTACACATGCTAATGTATACAGAGTGAGTGTGGGATATGGCTGGATTTATTTACATAACTGGGTTCAAGTAATTACACTATACGCAAAAGGAGTAACACTCGTGGGGTCCTGTCTCTATTCTCCAATTATCATACCAAGGTTATGTGTGTGTGTTTGTGTGTGTGTGTGTGTGTGTGTGTGTGTGTGTGTGTGTGTGTGTGTGTGTGTGTGTGTGTGTGTGTGTGTGTGTGTGTATGTGTGTGTTTACCTAGTTGTATCTTACGGGAAAGGGAGCTACGCTCGCGGGTTCCCGTCTTCCTATCTCGCAGTGTCTAGTTTGCTCTTAAATTCGTGTATAGTTTTTGCACATACTGGTTTTATCCAGTTTGTTCCAGATATCCACCACTCTGTGTGGATTTTTTTTTTCAGGTCTCTTCTATAACTACCCTTTTTGAGTTTTTTTTTTATTACGTCCTCTTGTATTTCTCTTATCTCAATTTAGTAAGTCCTTGAAAGAGAGGAATTTTATGCCTTTTATGATTCTGTAAATGGTCAGGAAGTCACCTCTTTCTCTTTTTTGTTCCAAAGTCGGTAATTTCAATGTAGCCAGTCCCTCCTCATATGGCAGGTTAGAAAGTGTTGGGGCCTTTTTCATGGCTGTTCTTTGAATTCTTTAAGATTTTCCTTATATTCTTTTTGGTACTGGGTGACCATAGTGTTGCAACATACTCTAGTCTAGGCCTTATTAGTATGATTAGTATCTTTTAACAATTTTTTCGTCTAAATAGGTACAAACGACCTTTATTGATCTTAGCAACTTGAAAGATTCTCCGAAAATTTTATTTATCTGTTTATCAGGACTCGTTTCAGAACTCTATTTACTTCCTTTGTTCCAATTTTGTATTGTCCTGACATTCTTTTTTTATTTTTATTTTTTTCCAAATTCCATTATGCTACATTTCTTTATGTTGAAGTCCACTTTCCACTTCTCTCTCTCTCTCTCTCTCTCTCTTTGTGTGTGTGTGTGTGTGTGTGTGTGTGTGTGTGTGTGTGTGTGTGTGTGTGTGTGTGTGTGTGTGTGTGTGTGTGTGTGATTCACCATGGTCTTGGATCACGTGTTGGATTCGCGATCGACAGCTATTTCCCTTTCGGAAGAGAGCTCAGAGCTCATATATGACCGATCTATGGGTAATGCTGTGACCTTACACGCACACACACATACAACTCCCCGCCCACAAGATTTGGAGTAATGACTATGTGTGTGTGTGTGTGTGTGTGTGTGTGTGTGTGTGTGTGTGTGTGTGTGTGTGTGTGTGTGTGTGTGTGTGTGTGTGTGTGTGTGTGTGTAATAATGATATACAGTTTATTGGATATAGCAGCATTACTGCTGAAAACATGCAGCCTACAGAATTATAAAATGATAAAACTATGACAGTGAAAAGATTTTACAAGCATTAAAAAACAACAACAGTAAGCTAAGGAATAGCTGTGTTGTACAACGTTATTTCTTATTGTAGATTAAGTCCACAAATGTGTGTGTGTGTGTGTGCGTGTGTGTGTGTCTGTGTGTGTGTCTGTGTGTGTGTGCGTGTGTGTGTGCGTGTGTGTGTGTATTCACCTTGGCCTTTAGTCTATGGATCACCTGTTGGACTCGTGATCGACAGCTATTTCCCTCCCGGAAGAGAGCTCAGAGCTCGTATGACCGATCTATGGGTAATGCTGTGACTTGACACGTACACACACACGCACAACTCCCCGCCCACGAGAGTTGGAGTAACGTCTCGAAGCGCAGCGATACTGAAATTATTTCAGCCTTGGACAGGATTCGAACCCGGACCCGTGTGTGTGTGTGTGTGTGTGTGTGTGTGTGTGTGTGTGTGTGTGTGTGTGTGTGTGTGTGTGTGTGTGTGTGTGTGTGTGCGTGTGTGTGTGTGTGTGTGCGTGTGTGTGTATGAAAGAACGCGGAAACTGGTGGTTACGCGCACACAGACCGCCATTAACTGCGCTTTCCAGAATGCTGGGACCGGTATCGAAGCTCGTATTTATGCAAAAAATGGTCTTGGCAGCAAGTGAGCGATAGATACGATACGTAAATTTATGAAAATCGTACGAAAGATGAGTTCATGTAAACAAAGTATGATATCATAGAAAACGAAGTTACAACGGGAGAATATAAAGAAAACCTCAACAGAGGTAGGTGTGTGTGTGTATTTACCAAGTTGTATCTTACGGGAAGGGGAGCTATGCTCGTGGTGTCCCGCCTCCATATCTCGCGCGCGCGCGCGTGTGTGTATGTGTGTGTGTGTGTGTGTGTGTGTGTGTGTGTGTGTGTGTGTGTGTGTGTGTGTGTGTGTGTGTGCGTGTGTGTGTTTGTGTTTCACCACCATGGTCTTGAATCATGTGTTAGACTCGTGATCGACAGCTATTTCACTCCCGGAAGAGAGTTCAGAGCTCGTATGACCGATCTATGGGTAATGCTGTGACCTTACATGCTCACACACACCGTACTCTCTGCCCACGAGAGTTGGAGTAACGACTCGCAGCGCAGCGATACTGAAAATATTTCAGTACTTTGCGGGATTTGAACCTGGACCACCGTAGTGGCAGCCGGGAATGCATTCAACTGCGCCACGAGTTGTGTGTGTGTGTGTGTGTGTGTGTGTGTGTGTGTGTGTGTGTGTGTGTGTGTGCGTCTGTGTGTGTGTGTGTGTGTGTGTGTGTGCGTGTGTGTGTGTGTTTATTTACCTAGTTGTATCTTACGGGAAGGGGAGCTAAGGTCGTGGAGTCCCGTCTCTGTATCTCGTAGTGTCTAAATTGCTCTTAAATTCATGTATAGTTTCTACACACACTATTGTTGTGTGTGTGTGTGTGTGTGTGTGTGTGTGTGTGTGTGTGTGTGTGTGTGTGTGTGTGTGTGTGTGTGTGTGTGTTTATGTCTTCATTTGATATTTGTGCACAATGCTGTTTTTGACTGAAGAACCTTAACATAATGAAAACCAACTTTGCCTCCTGTTCCACATCAAAGTCTTGTAACAATTTTTTTTCCTCCGCAGGTCCAAAGTCTTCTCTCCACGTGCTGAACTTGGTGTAACGGGCCTAATGTAACGGGCTTAACGTAACGGATTTAACGTAAAAGGCCTACGTAACGAGAGAGGCATACAGACAGTAACGCGGAAGTGTAACGGAGAGACCTCACATGCCTCAGTAACGGCACGTAACGGACGCAAACGAGGCAGACTGTATCCCGGAAGCGTAACGGACAGGCCTCACGTGCCTCAGTGACGTCACGTAACGGACGCAAATGTCAGAGAGGACATCACGGAGGGAGAGGGCGATATAAACAAAGACACAAGAACCCAAGCAACGATTTGAGAACAAAGTTACTCTGAGCAATCGAAGTTCTGCTCAGGCGACTGAAATCACAGCCTGAGCAAGACACAGTAAGACATCAATTCCAAGATTAAGATTCAGTCAACAGAACTAATGCCTAGACAAAGATGAAAACCCAAGCAATGTGAAGAAAATTCCCACCTGTTGAAGAAAAGTCTATTTCCGTCCTCTCTCGAAGCTGTTTGGTCTTTAAGGCTCGCAAGAATCTTTCTTCAGTTAAACAAATTCACCCGGAGAGCTGAAACACATACCTAAGTCGTTCTGTATAATTAGTGGCTTGAATGATTGAGGATAGAGCGTGATGCTCAAAGGAACAGCGACAGAGAGGATAATAGTTATGGAAAAGAGATTACTGAAGAGTGTGCTCAGATAGCCAATAACAATCTTGATAACACTAGCAGACGGGGAGACCTGACAGAAATATAGAACAAAAAATACACATTTCTGTCTCCTTTTTTCTGTTTTATTTCTCTGTCTCTTTTGTCTCTTTTTTTTACCTCGCCTTCTCCCTCCCTCTCTCTCTCTTTCTCTCTCTCTCTCTCTCAGAGAGAACAGACCTCCAGCTTGAGGAATTGGGTATGTGACTTCGTACACAATGAAGACCTTCAGAGAGAACAAAGAACCTGAAAGTACAGAGACGAAGAGAGAAGACCCAAAAGGCGTCGATGGACGTTTTGACGAAGAAGGAACTCTTCAAGAAAATCTCCTGGAAGAGAAGGTGTCTGCCGGAAAGGGAGGAAGTCCGGAACAGAAAATTCTCCTCGAGAAAATGGACCAGGAAGAGGAGAAACAGGAGAAGAAGGAGGACATGTTGAGTGAGTACCTTGGAGAACTTCGATTTAGTTAACCCATCAACTTATTCATTGCTGTTTACGATCTATAGATTAGTTGTGGGCTGCTGACGATTACCCGAAAGAATTCGAATGCATTTATCATATCAACCCAACTTTTCTTGTAATTTTTCTTCATCCATTAAAGGATCAAAGGCTTTAACAAGGGTGACGCAAACAAGGTCATCATATTAGGAAAACAGGGCAGGACTCGCAGTAATGGATTTAAATTAGACAAATTTAAATTTAAAAAGGAAATAGGCAAGAATTGGTTTACTAATAGGGTGGTCAACGAATGGAACATAGTAATCATGTAGTGAGCGCTGAAACTATCAGTTGTTTTAAAAAACGGTTACACAACTTTATGGATGGAGATGACGGGTGGTCATGGACATGGGACTGCCTAGTGTAGGCCTCATGGTCTCTTGCAGTCTCCTGTCAAAGTGTTTAGCACCATAAGTTATAGTCTATGTGTGTGTACGTACATCTCTAAGTAGAGTATATGGTTTAAGGTATAACACAAATTTAACTCATTTTGTTTCGATAAAACAAAATTAACCCATTTTGTTTCGAGTCCCATTATTCATTTTATTATGGCTGCTATCCTTGGCACCATTCCAGTAGCAAAGAGATGCCAAAGCACAGCGGGCACTACACTGTCAAAATTATTGCGCAATATTCCATATTGTGCAATACTATCGTCAGCG
>NC_134801.1:51380039-51385039 GCF_046742065.1 Oratosquilla oratoria
GACCTTGTAACACTACACTTGCTTGTACACACCACCATAACCACGTGGCATGGAACGTGCGTCATGTCGCCCACAAGGGTAGACCTGACGCGACTTTGACAGTGCGACCCTGCTTGACCCGACCTAACCTAATCCAGTGTAATTAGTAATTACGCACCACGGGTGACTACCCATGCGGTATATATATATATATATCAGCTCCTGCCGCATGTAAAGTTAGTTCAGCCTTACCTTACAATAAAGGAGACGAACTCACCAAAACCTTATTCTCCTCTCACAGTAGAATCACTAATGCTAATTACATGTATTAATTCATTTTTGAGCTACGGCGAGGGGAGGATAGTCTCTCAAATTAATAAAGTCAGTTAACGGCAAACAGAAATACATAAAGTCAACCGTTCATGTTTACAAGTTCGTCAAGATGGGTTTCGACTTTAAGAGTCTTCGCTACTCAGGGGGGGGGGTCACGGAAATGAACTGAATTGTTGCATGGCAGCCAGGCTAAAAAGACCAGGGACACCCGGTAATGAGGGGGTTAATTTAGATGGATTATAATCTCTTCCTCATCAACTGGGTTAAACAAAACTGAATAAAATCATCTGGCGACAGCCACAAGAGAATGGATAAGTGCAACTTGGCACGGAAAGGATTAACGAGGTTGATAATATTTTATATCACTTAGGTTAGTTTCCACGATATATCCACGTGTGCTCGCTGATGCATATCGACTGCATCGCCACTGGCATTGCCTTCCGTCTCGTTGTGGATAATGATCTCGGGCAAGTGTTATTTTTGTTTGTCATTGATGATAACAAACTGACCTTATCACGTGTGAGCCCTCTAAGCTTATTTCTTCACTGTGTCCTTCCCGTAGTTGAACAGAAATACTTCGTGCCTCCGAGAATCAAATCTAAACAGTTTCGTTAGCGGAAAAGGGTTACTTGAGCAACGTTCCCTCTCTCTCTCTCTCTCTCTCTCTCTCTCTCTCTCTCTCTCTCTCTCTCTCTCTCTCTCTCTCTCTCTCTCTCTCTCTCTCTTTTTTTTTTTTCTTTTTGAGTGTGGGCAGAAATTTGCTTATGTGCAAGTTTTGCCTTCTTTGCGCACCGACGCGCAGGAGTTAGAAAACAAAACAAAACAATTATTGGTTTGACGGTTGGCAAGTTGCCACAATCTCAGAGAACTTACAACCTGATGTTTGGGTGGAACTTCTTTACTGAATGGATTTGAATATAATTTGAAAACCTTCTGTACGCACATTTTTTTTTCCTTGATGTGCGCCAGTTGTAAAACATGTGTGTGCGCGCGCATGCGCACAGCTTAGACGGAACGTTGTTGTACTTGAGAGACAAGTTATCCTTTCGGAATGCTCCATATTCAGTACCTAGTGCTAAAAAAACAAACAAACAAACACACACGTGAACAGGCGTTCACCACAACACAGTCCTCGCTTCTCAAGTTGTACGTTTCTTCTCTTGCACCTCCTCCCTCACCCCCTCTTCCTCCTTCTCCTTCCTCCTCTTCTTCCTCTCGTGCCCTTCAGCGAACTTCATGAGAAAATGACGACGATGTTCCTGTGTTTGGATTTCAAATGTCATCATCAGTTCTGGACCCATGCGGGTTCTCACATCCACCCAAGTCCTTTATCGTTAGATTTAGCTCAGTGCATCACTAGTCGGTGTATATACATACACGTATACACGCATTACATACATAAATACATAATACATATATACATACATACGTACATACATACACGTATACACGCATTACATACATAAATACATAATACATTTATACATACATACGTACATACATATATGCATACATACACAAATACATACATCAATACATATGTATATACATACGTATATACATGCATGCACACATAAACATATACATGTGTATATACATATGCACATGCATATAAACATACATACAAACACCCACACCCACACCCACACACACACACACACACACACACACACACACACACACACACACACACACACACACACACACACACACACACAGCATCCACCTCAGTGGACCCAAGCAAGTATTCTACACAAAAACCTAAGCAGACAACAAAGAAAAAACATAAGAGGCAATTTACATAAATACCAACGATTGCATCAACAACAGAACAGGTGGGATTAAAATTGCAAAACATGCCGCCAAATACGACTTGGGACAATTGACGATACAGAAGCAGTGAGCTCCCCCCACCCGACACGCACCGGACTCGACTAACCAACGAACCAATCAACACGCAGATTCTCACCCCCAAAGCCCCCCACCCCCCATGAACCACAGCAACTTCTTCTGAATACCAACACATTCGCAGTCTGTAAATTATTACCTCTGAGGAAGCCCCATAAGGCAAAACCAGTCAGGAAAAATGCCTCTTTCACAATCGTGGAATTTCCAACCTTACCACTCACACATGTCATGATGCTACAATATATATATATATATATATATATATATATATATATATATATATATATATATATAATATATATATATATATATATATATACATACATACATATACATATATACATATACATACCTATCTGCCTATGCAACCTTTTTGTTGTGTATAGAATTTTGTATACAATGTAATATTTTCTTATATAGGGCAAATTTGGAAAAAGAAAATGGAAACTAGGATTTCTTTGCATAAATATAGTGCAAGGAGTGATCATGAAAATAATGCTTTATCCCAGCATAAAACAATAAATAATCACTATGTTTACTGGACTAGGGCTAGTCTTAAGCCCCAGTCACACATTTAAAGTTGTCGTCAAATGTTGTGATTTTGATAATTTGGAAAACGACTTCGTTTACAGTATTCTAGAGTTCCATAAGTACAATTCAACAATATGTCTAATATTCGTATAGGTTCAACTTCTCTTAATTCGTCATTCAGATTCTCAATATATGACGTAAAGGTGATTTGACATTTGGAGATTCGAAAAATAAAGATCGTAGCTTAAGTCGTTTCTACACAAACGAACTCACTTGAGTCGTGATAGTACGACCAGAGCTTTAGTCGGACGAGATATTTCTTTGAGAGAAACGTGACAGAATCTTGTTTGATCTGAGGCACATATAAAAAGGTATACAAATATGAGTTATTGATATATCAAATGAGATAATTTTTTTTACCAAATTAATTGTTGAGAAATACCGTAGAACCAGTGCACCTTCCCAAATAATTAATTTGTCTATGAACATATCCCTATTTATCTCTCTCTGTCTGCGTTCTTTTCCGATATGCATTCAACCACACTTATGTCTTTGTTACGTACTGGACTTGTTATGGACAGCTATTACCTTTTCGGATGAGAGTTCATTGCTGCTTGCTTAAAACTCGTTAGAAAGCTAAATTTGGTTTGTAATTATAAATAATGATCTTAGTTTAAAAGATACATCTTCCAAAAGTATTACATTTTATGCTTACTGTTTATATTTA
Organism: Oratosquilla oratoria; assembly: GCF_046742065.1. Classification (NCBI taxonomy): domain Eukaryota; kingdom Metazoa; phylum Arthropoda; class Malacostraca; order Stomatopoda; family Squillidae; genus Oratosquilla; species Oratosquilla oratoria. The sequence continues at coordinate 51,383,518 of NC_134801.1, forward strand.
CTTTTATTGTTTTTTTTTTAAAGAAAGCTTTAGATCATAGACTTTCCTTTTCATTTTGATAGTATAAAAACAAATTTTGTAACTTGGATGTAACAATTTTTAAGCTTGAATTTTCTGGAGGGATCAATATTATCAATAAGGTTTGAATATTTTCAACACGTGCCGTGTGAAATCGCCTTCCCGACTATATTGGCAATAATGTTTTAGCTTGTGTGACGTCATGTCGTTTTCTATGATGGACAGGCGTGATGGTTGATAAACCGAGAACGATCGACCTACACAAAAATGTCGATGATATAGCTGAAATAAAAGTACTTCATGATTGGTGACGGGGTAGATATGAACAAAAATAAAAATAAAAAAGAAATTAAGGGGAACGATATGTGGCAATATTTCTCTTACCTCATTTTCATAAATGTTCAAGTAATCTGAGATTAAAAAAAAGTAAAGACTGCAATATACTTGAAATCATCGATTCTCTTCGACGCTAGGAATGACAAGAACAAGGGAATACAAAATAAAGATAAAAGAAAACATAAAGATAAAAACCAATGTAAGAAAAAATATTAAAAAAACGTAGAAGTAGAGGAGGAAGTGATGAATAAGGAAAATCCAGCTTCAGAAAAATAAAAATGAAGTGACACCCAATTAATATAGACACAATTAATATACTGAATTCATCACTGGGACACTTTTATTATAAGAAAAGTTACAGGTAATTGACAACACTATGAAATATTTTGTCATCCAGATTTGCTCATTTGTTTTTAACCTAAATGAAGCTATTAACTACCTGGGCTGAATAACCTCATCTTTATTAGAATTACCGTTACTACATATTAATGAATGTCCTGAATAACAACTAATCTATATTGCTTTAAGAAAACACGAATGTCAGTTAATTATGTAGCAGGGATTATAGTGCAATTACAATACCGTGGACAAAAACAACAACAAAAACTATTATAGTCACAATAACAAAATAAAACATATATACTTACAATATTTCTTGTAATATTCCCTAAAAAAATCTGTCATTAATTTTGAACCAATATGATGATAACATTCTATTGCATATCGTGTTTTCATAATTTTGTGTTATACTTATAAGACATCGTTTTCCAAATTAGTAGTACCAACGTATTTGTCGACAAGAATTACTCTGTCGTTCTATAGAAAATATAGACAAGAATATTCACGATTTTGATCTTTTATTTGAAAATAGATTAAAGACAAAGATCTATATATCAGCTGTTGTTTCGAAAAAAAAAGTTTGTTTCACAAATAGTAATGGCCTTTAGGAATTCAATACTTAAGTCCGTTTTTATATTGTTTCGAGAAATACACTTAACGTGGACATAATTCCCTGCTTTATGTCTGTTATCAAACATTGAGACGAGCAAATAAATCTAAGTGGAAATATCAATTACATGAGAATTAGACGTCGATAACTTGGTAGGGTAATCGCCAAGCTTGTTTCCTTTGATGGCTGAATTGCATAATTGCCAAAGAGGAAGAAAGA
>NC_134801.1:51405039-51432539 GCF_046742065.1 Oratosquilla oratoria
GGAGGTTATGGAAAAAGAAACAGAAGACATACACTTTTAGTCAATCTGTTCCTCAAAGTAAACCACATTTATTGAGTCAGGGAGATCTGAATAATCTTGTGCGGGATTTAGATTTGTAAAAAAAAAAAAAAAAAAAAAAATGAACTCCTTGCTTCCAGTTTAAAGGGCTGGAATCTTCTACAGAAAGAATCCAAAGTTAGTTTTTATTGTAAGCAACATTGTGATATTGAACAGTCTTTCTCACTTGAGGATGGTGTGGTGTTTTGCAATTATATATATTCTGTTACGGAGGAACTTAACCATAAACATGACAGTGATAAGTGGCGCTTGTTTATTGACTCTTCAAAAGTGATCCTGAAGGCTGTTTTGCTCCACAGTGGAAAAAAGTTTCCTTCTGTTCCTCTGGCCCATGCAGCTAACATGAAGGAAACATATGAGAGTATGAAGCTTCTATCGCAAAAAATAAGAATGAAGAACATAAATGGAATAACTGTGGTGACCTAAAGGTTGTGACAATTTTACTTGGAATGCAGCTGGGTTACACAGAGTTTTGTTGCTTTCTCTGTGAGTGGGACTGTCGGGACAAGAAAAATCATTATGATAAAAATGTGTGGCCGATACGATCTTTGACCCCAGGAGAGAAGAATGTTGTCAATCCACCTCTTGTTGACTCAGAGAAAATTTATCTGCCTCCTTTGCATATTAAGCTAGGGTTGATTTTTTTTTTTTTTCAAAGGTATGGATAGAACTAGCAAGGGATTCATATATTTGAAAAATAAGTTTCCTAGAGTAAGTGACGCAAAAATCAAAGAAGGTATTTATGTTGCACCACAAATTAGGGAGCTGATGAGGGATCAGAATTTTGATGAAGAACTAAATGATCTCGAAAAAGCTGCATGGCTGTCATTTAAGAGAACTTACGCAGATTTTTTGGGGAATCACATAGAAAATAACTATTCTGAAATCGTAAAAGAGCTACTGACATTCTACAAGGCCTTGGGATGTAATATGAGGCTAAAAATCTACTTCCTAGTCTCTCACTTGGACTTTCTCCTTGCAAATCTTGGCGCCGTCAGTGGCGAGCACGGTGAGAGGTTTCACCAGAACATTCTGAACATGGAAACCCGGTATCAAGGGAAGTGGAGGTCTTCAGTGTTGGCTGATTACTGTTGGACATTAAATAGGGATCTCCCAGGAGCAAAATACACTCGAAAATCAAACATTTCTACATTCTTAAATGTAAATTTGATTGAAATATCAGCCTTATTTATTAGTTATAATTTTTTCAAATTTTTATATGTTATCACAGAAAAACTGTAATAGAAATATTCTGAAACCGTATTTGAAATCAGCAGAAAATATTCTATCAAGTTCGCCTCCTTTTGCTTGTGGGACAGGTATTTTAATAAATTTTGTTGACCACTGTAATAAGAGATGACCTATATGCTAATCAAATAATTTTTGTTAATATCGATCTAAATCGGACCGGATACCGGAAATCCCTCAAGGGGACACGTCCCCTCCAGACCCTGATTGAGTGGTGACGTCACGGAAACGGGGACGACTGATTGGCCGAGAGCGGGTGACGTCACGGCTATGGAGACGACTTATTGGCTGAAGGCGCCTGCGAGCGAAGCAAGCTCGACCGAAGGGCCGCGCCCCAGAGCAGCGGGGGTCGGGCGTAGCCCGTTGCTCGTGTTCTTAAAATTTCTATTATTCAGTAACACAAAACACCCAAGCGTAGGAAGATTTGCAAGCACTTTTCAAATACTATTATTCAATACTGTTTGGTAATATAGATAAAGATACAGTGACGACAACTTGCTCATCAATTCCTTCCTCTTCTGTTCTACTTAGATTTTTCAGTGAAGTAGATCTCCACATGGCTGTGATTATTGCAACTACTAGGCCAATAAGTCCAATTGAAATAACATAACTTTTAAACATACAAATTAAAAGTAATTGTAAATTGTCAGTTGCACATAAACTAAGATATTTCTTGATAAAAAAAATGTATAGGGAAAATGTTTATTATTTATATTATACGGATTTCTTTAGAGTAATCGAGATGAATTGTGCTAAAGAAACCGCAGCTTAGTTCAATGTCAGAGGAATCATTATCAATTAGTGTAGCAAAATGACACTGACGATATGTTATCTAACAAATATGAAAAGTCATATAATATCTATATGTAGGTGAAAAAAGTTGAAAGCTACATTTTAAGATTCTTTGGAAACCAGAAAATGGACATTCCTTTTTTCTACCTTGAGTTGTTAAAGAAGTTCACAGCCTGGAATGCTCAATGTAGCCTCTAGACAAAGCCGAGTAGATATACAATTTCACGCATTTCAAACCTAAGACGTTCGGTTAAGCCCTTGTCCCTCAAAAAAACGACTTAAGTTACAATTTTATTTTTTGAGTCTCCAAATGTTAAATCACCTTTGTGTCATACAATGAGGACCTGAATGACGAACTAAGAAAAGTTAAACTTACACGAATATTAGACACATTGTTGAAATGTAGACTTAAAAAAGTCTAGAATGCTGTAGGCGAAGTCGTCTTCCAGCTTTTAAAATTCAAAACATTTGATGAGAATCTTGAGTCTGTGATTCCCTGGGGTTTCCTATCAGTAGGTTTTCTCCGCTCACCGCATGGCGGCGCTGATGTTAGTGACGACAGTATTGCCCATGGAAGAGAGCTATCTTTATACAATAGAACATAAACATATAAGAACTAAGGAGACCATAAGGCCTACACTATGCAGTTCCCTGTCCCTTTCCACCTTTCATCACTATTCATAGTCATCTAGTCTTCTCTTAAAACAACCAATTGCTTCAATGGTCACTATATTGTTACTAAGAGACCATAAGGCCTACACTAGGCAGTTCCATGTCCTTTTCCACCTTTCATCCCCAACCATAAAGTCATCTAGTCTTCTCTTAAAACAACCAATTGTTTCAGTGCTCACTATATTGTTACTAAGTCTATTCCATTCGTTAACCCTCTTTTGGTAAACCAGTTCTTCTATTTTTTTTCCATGATCCTGTTATTTTTACTTCACACTATCACTGTCTTATGTTACAGTTTATTTGCATCATTTAGCCTTTCTTGATAATTGTTTTTCTCAAATAGAAGCGCTTTTAGTTCTCTGTTGAATTATTATTGTTGTTGTCGTAACTGCTCAAAGAAACGTCTTATATGCTACATAGCAACTGCCCATTGAGTCTTACAGGAATCCCAACATTCCACCCTTAATAAGAACCACGTTCAGAGTGTCTTGTTCTTAAAAACAAAAATTTCAGGTATTATAAAACGATTGTGCAATTACAAAGTACAAAGCAACGTACAATTCCCATGCATAGTGCATGTAATCATGTCCCACGACATTGTCCAATGCATGTGTATAATTGCATGAATTGTAAAGAAATATAACGATACTTTTCGACAAGTTCATTTGTAGTCAGACATACAAGTGAGACATTGTTGACCGGAATGTATCGTTCACGAAGGGTCAATTGTACAATGTGTGACTGATGTTTTATGAACTATTTATCGACCTTAACTGTACCTTTCAATAAATAAATAAATAAATAAATAAATAAATAGATAAAATAAAAATAAATAAATAATAGATACAGCTACGGAAGCTTCCTGGTGACCAATGTGATAAGCATTCTGACCGAAACATTTTGAACAATGTTGAATCATTTGTGAAGCCCCCTTCGATTGTATTCTTAAACGTGGCAAGATTTGAGTGCCTGAATCTTGGTTACAGTGAATTGTCGCTCATATACAGAAGCATAAGGGCGTTAGTTTTCAATATGCGCTCTCTTATGAACTTTCTAGAAGTGTCTAGAATAGCTTCAGTCCTTCCCTTGGAAAAAAATAAAATAAAACACGTAAAGTATTTGCTCTCTTGATTTGTGTTGTGATTTTTTACAATGTTGTTGAACTAACATTTCCAACTCTTCTATTTTGTGTCCTTATCATACTCTCCGTCTCTGGACGTGACAACGATCTATTGATTTGTATTTTTAGGGTTTGTCTGACATTTTTCAAATTACTTTTAGCGCTGTGATCTTAACTAAGGACAATACCGGGCCTTAAATTGTGTCAATTTTCTATATTACAAAGAAATTGTTAGATATGACAGAAAATAATTTAATCTTTAGGAGATTCCTTTATTTCAAGAAGACTTGTCTATGTTTAGACGTCAACCGTCAAGATCAACTTGGAAATCCGCCTTTACAAGGTTCCTTCTTAAGAATAAAAAATTCTTGATATTCCTCGTATTTTTTCTTGCCAAATGTTAACCCTTTTGGTGCTGAATGTTTTTTATCAACTGAATAGAATTGCTTAGAGGTAATCTGAATGATTGCTTAAATTGTATGATAATGATAATGATAGTAATAATAATAATGGTAATAATAATAGCCACTTATTCCTCATAGATGTTGAGGTTAGTCTTCTAGACGTGTTATGAGCTAACCCATATTTTCTAACATGATTTCACTACACAAGTCAACCGATTACATTCACATCAAGCAGTGGCGGCGCCAGGGGGGGGGCTTGGGGGGGCTTTAGCCCCCCCCCCAAAAAAAAAAAGTGGCCAACCCCCCCAACTGAAATGCGCAAATTGAAAATTTAAAACACTCATTGAAATAATTTTATTAAGTGGAATTTTTAATTGCCAGGGCTAAAGATTTGTCAGCCATCAGTACTAGCCTAACCATTAACCCCCTCCCCTTCTGAAATGAGGATAATATATGTGTATTATCATATTACTATTAGCACCTCCAAAAATTTGCTCAGCCCCCCCTTAGCCTCCCCAACTAAAAATTCCTGGCGCCGCCGCTGACCTCAAGAGTGTGGAGAAGGCTAACGAGGAGTTGTTCGAGTTAGATTTTAATCCTCCAGGGGTTAAACAGGTTTTGAGGGATTAAATTCACCTGGTATAAGACACAATTGACCAAAATACGAGGGCTCATGAACAAGTAAACGAGTTAGACATGTTAATTACCATCCAATTTTACCCTGAAAGCAAAAGTTCTTGACCTATTTTTATTCGCATCTACCAGATTTATGGACTGCTGTTCCAAAGCATCACGGGGACATCCTGAACACTGATCAGAATCCTAGTTCCTTGTTTGTGGCTCCACATGGAAACCAATGCTCCACAGCAGCTTTTTTACTTTAATGATTTCGCCTCGGTTCATACCAGACAATTCTATTCAGCTTGCACACTACCCCGGTCCCCTTTGTGCCTTCGTAGGTTAATTGAAACGGCGTGACAGACTTTGTCTTAAATTGCTTTCTTCCTGAATAGCAAATCAAATGAGATTGTGAGAATGACAATCAAACTCTCTTCTCCTCCTCCTCCCTCCTCTCTCCCCCCCCCCCCAACACCCGACCGGCCGGAATTGACAGAACTCAAGTCGTTCATTAAAACACCAATTAATAGTTGGTACAGTCAGACTCCTTGCTTTCCTTTTCCCCCTATCCTGTCTATCTCTGTCTTTCCTTCTGTCTGTCTGTATGTCTGTCTCTGACAGATTGTCGGCGACTAGGTAAAATCTCTAGTAGTAGTAGTAGTAGTAGTAGTAGTAGTAGTAGTAGTAGTAATATTAGTTGTAGCAGCAGCAGCAGTAGTAGTAGTAGTAGTACGGGTAGTAGTAGTAATAGTAGTAGTAGTAGTAGTAGTAGTAGTAGTAGTAGTAGTAGTAGTAGTGGTAGTAGTGGTAGTAGTGGTGGTGGTAGTGGTAGTAGTAGTAGTAGTAGTAGTAGTAGTAGTAGTAGTAGCAGTAGTAGTAGTAGTAGTAGTAGCAGCAGCAGTAGTAGTAGTAGCAGTAGTAGTAGTAGTAGTAGTAGTAGTAGTAGTAGTAGCAGCAGCAGGAGAGGAAGAGAAGAAATAAGAGAGGGGAAAGCAGAGAGGAGGGAGGAAGAAGAAGAAGGGGGGGAAAAGAGCATGTAAAAGAGCCCACAAGATATGGAAACTTACTCGATTTATTGATCACTAGCCGCGAAAGCATGGCAACTGATGTAGAAGTCGGTGAATCTGTTGCAAATAGCGATCACAACTTAGTCAGATTCAAACTCCTAAACAATTTTAGAATAGATACTTGTGCTTCTAAAATACCCGATTTCAGTAAAGCTCAGTTCATAGAACTACGTCAGGAGCTTCAGCTTACAGATTGGGAGGCAAAATTAAACGAAAGACCTGTAGATCAGATGTGGGAAATATTTCAAAATACGCTCGCTAAGATGATTCAAACTTACATTCCTTTTAAGGACAGACGTCCCCCAAATCAGGCTCGCCCAAAGTGGCTCGACAAAGAAACTGAAAAAAGTATTGCTAAAAAGAGACAGGCTTATAAGAAATATAAGTGCTCGGGTGCATCTAATGACTATGAAAGTTATGTATCAATACAGAGAGATTTAAAAAAGACAATAAGAAAAAGAAAACGACAATACGAAATGAACATCGCTGAGAAATCCAAAGAGAATCCCAAAGAATTCTATAGTTACATTAGAGATAAAAAGGTTGTTAGGAATCACATTGGTCCACTATTATCTGCTGACGGTCAACTTGAATATTCAAATGAAGGAATGTGTAATCTCTTAAACAATTATTTTAGCTCGGTATTCGTAAACGAAACACCTCAAAGTGAATTCCAAACTGAAACCTGTGAAAAGTCTGGGGTAAACTTACTCACTACGGTAAATATAACAAAAGAAACAATTAAAAGGTGTATAGACAAACTCAAAGTTAATAAAACACCAGGGCCTGACGGTTGGCATCCAAGAATCTTAAAGGAAATGAAAAATGAGATTGTTGTTCCATTAGAAATTATTTTCAAGAAATCCATCATATCCGGAGATGTCCCAAGAGAATGGAAGCTAGCTAACGTTACTCCCATATTCAAAAAAGGTGACAAAAAGAAACCAAATAACTATAGGCCTATTAGTTTGACTTCGATCGTAGGAAAAATAATGGAAACTATCATCAGAGATGCTATCGAATATCATTTAGAAAGTAACCGTTTGATAAATGATAGCCAACATGGTTTCAGACGGAAACGTTCTTGCGTGACTAACTTACTCGAATTCTACAACACAGTTGTCTCGAATTATGACAAAAGAAACAATATAGATTTAATATATCTAGACTTTGCAAAAGCTTTTGATACCGTCCCACACGAAAGACTACTTACTAAATTAGCTTTGCATGGAATAAGTGGTAGCCTATTAGGTTGGACTAGTAATTGGTTGAAAGGTCGAAAACAGAGAGTTGTTTTAAATGGAAAAACTTCTGGATGGAAAAGTGTTGCAAGTGGAGTTCCTCAGGGTTCCGTTCTTGGGCCACTTCTATTCATAGTATATATAAATGATATAGACCATGGACTAAAATCTACTGTTTCCAAATTTGCTGATGATACAAAACTGTGCGGAGTGGCAAATGATCACTCAAACCAATTAGATATTCAAGAAGATTTAGATCAATTACAGCAATGGTCTGAAAAGTGGCTAATGAAATTTAACACAAGTAAATGCAAGGTAATGCACATAGGTAAAAATAACAGCAAGTACGATTACAAGTTATTTGGAAATTCGTTAACAAAAGTGGATAGTGAAAAAGATCTCGGCGTAATTATCAGTAACGACCTCAAATCATCCAAGCAGTGTATTTCAGCCTCTGAGAAAGCAAATAAGATTCTGGGATTGATTGCGCGATCTTTTGATTTCAAAAGTCCATCACTCATTAACAAGCTATATAAATCGTTAGTTCGTCCACATTTGGAATATGCTGTTTCCGTATGGTCACCGAATCTCATTAAAGACATTGACAGACTGGAAAAAGTACAACGGCGAGCCACAAAACTGATTCCAAATATCAAAAATAAATCATACGAAAATCGACTTAAGCACATGAATCTGTTTTCCCTAAAAAAGCGTAGACTCAGAGGTGACTTGATACAGGTCTTTAAGATTTTAAAGGGAATTGACAACATCAAAAGTGACCAAATTTTCACATTGAATGAGAATCAGACAAGAAACAATGGTCTCAAACTGTCCGGAAATAGATTCAATTTGGAAGTAGGTAGAAACAACTTTGCCAACCGTGTAGTTAATGAATGGAATAAACTTCCTGCACAGGTAGTGCAATGTAGTTCAGTTCGAAGCTTTAAGAATCATTTAGATAAATACCTAAGTAAGATGCTGTAATTATTATAATTTATGTTATATTATTTGTTTTTGTTTTGTTATAATTTGTCTGTCTGATTTTCATTTATTATTAGTTATATGTCAATTTATTATCAATTACTATTTACCTGTTTGTTTGTTATTCAACTATACCAATGCATTTATTTATGTATTTTAATTGTTATTTACATTGTTATAGTTTTAATTTATTATTAATATGATTTTTTTTTTTTTGCATCCGACCTAGATATGGATCAAAAGGTCTCCTGTCGGCATGCTTTGCCTTTGTAATCCTTTGTAAGGAGGGGGAGGAGGAGGAGGAGGAGGAGGAAGATAGGGAGAGAGAAAAGAGGAGGATGAAAAGAAGATCTATAATAAGAGGATGATGAGGTGAAGGAAGAGGAAGAAGAGAAAGGAAAGAAGAGGAAGAAGAAGGAGGGGAAAAGGAGGATGAGGATGAAGAGGAGGTAGAAGATAGGGAGAAAGGAAAGAGGATGATGAAAAGAGGAACTATAATAAGAGGATGAGGAGGTGAAGGAAGAGGAAGAAGAGAGAGGAAAGAAGAGGAAGAAGAAGAGGGGAAGGAGGAAGTGGACGCAGAAGAGGAAGAAGAAGAGAGGGTAAGGATAGTGTAATGAAGAGAGAACGAGCTACTTCGTTTGAGTCTAAAACATTTCCATAGATATTGCAAAGCGTCGATGCATTCACTCATCTTGACGTGTTTACCTCCTCGTCGCTTGTTGATCACACATCAGCAGCCTGATGTGATTAGTGGATTGCATATTCAGTGTCTCGGCTCCTCGTGAGAATGGACCATAGACGCAATCATAACAAACGAGGATGTCAATATTCCCATTGCTTTCAGTCTCATGTTTACTGATGTATTAATGTTAATGGGATTATTACATTACCTTGTGCTAACAGCGAGTTTGCTGTTCAGTATCTCGCGAGTCCAATGTCTCTCAGGATGAGAGCTCTCGTGGCATTGCTAGATTACTTTAGGTTAATGTTCATGTTCATAAGAACTTTGGTTTAGAACTGCGCGCATGTGTAAAAGTGGGTGTGCGCACGCGTTTTTGTGTTTGTCTATGTGCATGTGTGTGTATTTTGTGTATATATATATATACACGCACACACACATACACACACACACACACACACACACACACATATATATATTTCTTATTAAATAACACACCATATTGGGCATTAGTTATCTTCTTATTGAGACTTTCATTTCTTCACAATTCTTTCTGAAGAAGGGAGAGGGTATACAATACTTCCAAATGAGTCCATGGCTGGGTGCGAAAAACTAACATATTATGACGTTTCGTCTATGCTTTAGGAATCTTCTGGTATTTCATTCTCCAGTATTTCATACAGACACGCTACATACTAATATAATGCAAAAATTGATACACTGGGGGAGTTCTAGGGACTATGACAAGTCATCCTTCATAGCCCACTACTCGTGACCCAAATAACTCTAGGGTCGCTCACATATTTTGTTGGATGTTTAATAATAATAATTAATAATTAATAATAATTAATAATTAATAATAATAATGATAATAATAATAATAATAATAATAATAATAATAATAATAATAATAATAATAATAATAATAATAATAATAATAATGATAATAATAATAATAATAATAATAATAATAATAATAATAATAATAGTATTAATAATAATAATAATAATAATAATAATAATAACAATAATAATAATATTAATAATAATAATGATAATAGTAATGATAATAACAATAATAATAATAATAGTAATAATGATTAGTAATTATAAGAATAATTAATAGTTGATAATAATAATAATAATAATAATTATAATAAAAAGAAGAAGAAGAAGAAGAAGAAGAAGAAGACGAAGAAGAAGAAGAAGGTGTTTAAACGGAATGAGTGAATGCCTTTCTAAGTATAAGACAAGTGTGGTACGGGCATATATTACAAGAACATTCAAAATTTGTTCAAATTGGTCTCTTCTTCACCAAGAACTAAACAGAATAAACTAAATCTTAAATAATAATGGCTTCCCAATGAAAGACATTGATAAAGAAATAAAAAACAAAATGGATATAGCCAACACCTTCATTATAAAATGAAAGTAGTAAAAGAGATAACGTCCATCTTCACTATCAAAAGACAATGTCCTCAGCTTATAAAAAGATGAAAATGTTCTGAAAGAAACAACAAGAAAGAATTGCAAACTTACAAAAGAAGGGGATAGGCTTCATTTGATAATTTATTACCGAAACCCCAGAACATCATCCCTAGTCATGAAGAACAATTTGGCAGCACAGAAGGATAAATTAAAACAGTGAAATGTTGTGTACAAATACAATTGTAATTTTAACAAAGGCGGTGCGCTTTGTACGGACGAGTATATCGGGTACACAACACAAGCACTTTCACAAAGACTCACGCACCACATGCAGAGCGGGGCGATAAAGTCTTACATGACAAAATCTCACAAAACTAGCTTATCAAGAGAACAACTAAACAAGAACACAATGATAATTACTAATAATAATAATAATAATAATAATAATAATAATAATAATAATAATAATAATAATAATAATAAATAATAATAATAATAATAATAAAACAAAACTAAAATACATGGAGGCAGTGATGATTAGAAATTATATGTTGCTAATTAACATCCAACAAAATATGTGAGGGACCCTAGAGTTGTATGCGTCACGAGCTGCGGACTGGCAAGGATGATGTGTCTTAGTCCCTAATCTCCCCCAGTGTATCAATCTTTGTAGTATATTGGTATGTAGCTTGTCTGATTAAAATACCAGAAGCCTAATATATATGCGAAACGTCGTAAAATATTAGTTTTCATATCCAACCATGGACTCGTCTGAAAGTATTTTATACCTTCTTCCTCCTTCAGAGAAAAAAGTGATATATATATATATATATATATATATATATATATATATATATATATATATATATATATATATACATACACAAACACACACACACACACACATATATATATATATAAATATATATATATTTATATATATATATATATATATATATATATATATACGATAGCTTCCGGTGGTTATCATCACTGATGTGGCCATAGCGTGGACACCTGCATAGTTGAGGTTCGAGCGGGTACCAGTCCCACAAACCACGAGAGAAAAAAAAAGTCACAGTACAAGGCTTGACGCCCTCTATTAGCGATGCAGTCATGAATATACAATCCCATAGGTAAACCACTTAGCACCAGTGATCACCTCTTAGTCATAGCAGCATCAACACACATCCCAACTATGCGGAACTCATCATTAATAATCGGAATATAAATGTAAACTGGGACACCTTCAAATCAAACCTCAAGTCAAGACAAAGAGTTTCTCTCATTTTGCAATGAAAGGTTGGTATCTTCAATGGTATTGGTCAGAGTATTTCTTTTACCCATCACAGAACAATTCCTCACACGTGCACTAGCTATGCTTCATGCTGTCTCTAAGCGGAACGCAGTAAACTACTTGTTCAATGTACTTATTAAACAACGAAACACAAAAGTCGATACAAAGGACTTTGGCACGACATTCTACTGGAAACTAAACGTCTACACAAAATAAAACAGTAAACATAAGAAAACGAAACTGGAAAGAAATATAAAGAACATTATAACTGAAGGAACAAAGAGAAAACAAAACAGACCGTACCAGCCTGATCCTGCCGCGGGATACTTCCGCGATTGGCAGCCCTGATTACAACAAACATCCGCGTTCAGGAACTCGATCTAATTGCTCTCTGAATTTGGGTTCGTCGTCAAGGAAGCTAGTGGAGAGTCGGACGATGAGGGCATTCAAGGAGAACAAAGAAGACAAACATTGGAGTCCATTGTTTGGCCTCAGTCGAGGAAGAAAAAGTTGGGCAACAAGAAATCGATTCGGAAACAAAAGCGAGCTGACCTGGATAAACAAATGCAAACAACGGAGAGAGGCGGGGACACAGATGAAGAAGGCAGAGGAATATTGAGAAAGAAAGAAATAATGAGTATAGACTGGCGGGTGAGGAATAGGTAACAGAAAAAATAAAATTCTATTATTCTGGTAGAGAGAATAAGGAAATGTGAAAAATGAGTAAAAAAAAAAAAAGAAGAGAAAGAAAAGTAAGGAAAGGGACAATGGGGAGCAGAACGAAGAGGAGAACAAGGAGGAAAATACAAAGAAAAGGGGGTAAGAAGAGAAACGTGAAGAGGATAACAAAGAGGAGGAGAAGGAAGACCAATAAAGGAGGAAGAAAAAATGGAAGAAGAGGAGAAAGGGAGAAGGACGAGGAAAAGAAGAAAGAGGGGGAAGAGCAAGAAGAATAGGAAGGAGAGGAGGAAGAGGAGGAAGAGGAAGAGGAAGAGGAGGAGGAGGATGGTGAGGGAGAATAAGTTTCCTTTGTTTCTGAAATGATTTTCAAGAGGTTCTTTTGTTTCTCCACTTTAAGAAAATTTCATTCGAAATTTTGTGCCCAACCAACAATATTTTCGGTTTTAGTCGTTGACAATGGATACATATTTTTTCCTTTTCTGTTTGGGAAGTTATATTTAAGAGTATATTTAAAAAAAATATCCATGTATATGTAGAAAATGTATATGTAAATATAGTATAATAATAAATGATAACATAGTATAGTACGAGGGTAGTTCCAAAAGCAATGGGTCCCATTTTTTAATTCTGCATCAAGAGATCCGAGGGGATTGTTTATAGCATTGTTATGGTGACTGCACCTCCGCGCTTATAATCTGACATTTTCATCTCTCTATTGCAAATGTTGACAATGTGAGTCTAATAATATAATCCTTGTCATGGATGTGCGTCAGAAGCAGAGATGCGTCATTGAATCCTTCCAAGCAGAATTGGAACCAATGGAGATTCACCGGCGTTTGGTGAACATTTGCGGAGCCGAGACAGTTGATGTCAGCCCGGTTAAGAGATGGGTTCGTCGATTCCGGAGTGACGACAGAGATGTGAGTGACAAATCGCGCTACTGACGATTATGCACAGACTCTTCATCATCGCTGGCAAAAGTGCATTGAGAAGTGGGATTACATGGAGATATAAACTCTGGAGCAAAAATGTGAGCTCATAAATCAGTACTTGGCAACTGACGGAGTGCTACAATTGAGTTGAATGAAACTATTTGAAAAAATATAATGGAGAGTATCACATGACTTCGTCGTCATGATGACAGAGTACAATACCACTGGTACGGAAGGGAGTGACATCGCACGCACACACACACACACACACACACACACACACACACACACACACACACACACACACAAAGTATCTCCTTCACTCAGATTCAGGACATCAATGGAAATATGCCCCTCTTTGGGCTTTATGAGGTTTCCTTAGTATATTATCATATTCTTACCTGTAACTCAGTCTATATTCTTTACATTTGTTGATTAATTCATTTGTATTGGTAATTGGCTTGAATTGCTCGTAAAATTGTTTTATACTGAAGTAAATCAAATTTCGAAAGAATAAAAAGATGTTTTGGTAGGAAATCATGAGAGGAAGGGGAGGTGAGTCAAGTAGAGAAGAAAAGGTAAAAGGCGTAGATGGACAGATCTTGACAGAAGAGGAGGTGGTAAGGGTTAGGTGTGGAAGGCAGAGGTGGAGGGAGTGAACTTGAGGGGACGACCGAGGGTGAGATGGTTGGATGGGGTGAAGGGGGCATTGAAAAAAGGGGAATGTCTGTTGAGAAAGGAAGAGAGGGAGTGAACTTGAGGGGACGACCGAGGATGAGATGGATGGATGGGGTGAAGGGGGCGTTGAAAAAAGGGGAGTGTCTGTTGAGCAAGGAAGAGAGAAGGCAGGAGATAGGGATGAGTGGAGAATGACTGCGTATGGATGATGAAACGCTGTTATGCAAGGAAGGGAGGACAGGGGAATGGGTGACAGGAGGTGCTTATGTGTAAATGATATTTTGACGCAGAACCCGAAGGGATTTCCCCCCGCCTTCTCTTTTTCTGCATAAGGTGACGGAGATGTGCTGTGTCTTTCTGCATTGATATTTTGACGCAGTCCGAAGGGATTTCTCCCCGTTTTCTGTTTTCCTGCATGAGGTGACGGAGATGTGCAGCATATCACTCTAATAATTACTATATTACTCATAAAAGTGCTCAATTGTATTATTGTCAGTGTATCACTGCTATCTCTATAAACCTATTATTATTATTATTATTATTATTATTATTATTATTATTATTATTATTATGTGCTGTGTCTTTCTGCATTGATATTTTGATGCAGTCCGAAGGGATTTCTCCCCGTTTTCTCTTTTTCTGCATGAGGTGACGGAGATGTGCTGTGTCTTTCTGCATTGCTTCTGACCCGGGGCAGTTGGCGGATGCAGGGATGACCCGTCATCCATGAGGAGCTGAGATGGGGAGGGGTCGGTGGGGTGGAAAGGGTGGAGGAGAGTGAAATGGGTGGGAATAGATACGTGACTAACTTAGCTACCTCCTTTATAAGGTGGAAAAAGCTTTTGGTATACGGATAGATAGAAATCAAATAAAATGAAATAAAATCACTAGGATTTTTAAACTGCTATTTTTTTTTTTTTTTTTACTATTGTGATCTATTCGTCTCTTTGTAGGATCTTCGATACTATTACAGACATTCCAAACTGACCCCTGCTATGCTGTGCAAATACATATTGCCTTGTTGATTGATAAACATATCTGTATGTATAAATGTTCTCTTATCTTTTGCGAATAAATTGTAAAATACCAAAATGAAATATACTCGTATTTACATAAATCTGATATAGTCACCCTGGGAATTAGTAAGCTTTAACAGAAAAAAGACAGAAGAGAATAGAGAAGAAAAACATTTATGTAAATCAGAAGAAGTTTCATATTACAACTTGCCCTATAAAATATATAAATGATAGGAAAGATCTGTTAAACTAATACCCACAACATCAGCAGCACAGGCGTGCATGTGAGAAAACGAAAATAAGGGGCGACTACAGAAATGTACCTTAATTTTGTTCTAATTCGATATATATCCAGTGGCAAAACATTACATAAAGCTGGACTATAGAGAAATGACATCAATGATGACATAATGTAAGAACGTAAGACATGGATACTGTGATGACTATAATCTAAACAAAAACCAGATTATGCAGATATTTTCTTAATCAATTAAGGTTTAATGCAGTCATTTCCACGAGCAAAACATTCTATAAAGTTTAGATAAATGCAGAAATAACGCCATTAATGAGTCATTACTGGTATCGTTCCTCTGTTTAGCTAGAGAAAGAAAAGAAGAATTATCTTTAGCTGCTCTGTCAATTTGTATAATACAGAGACACGTATAACAAACTAGAAAACAAATGAACATCGCTTTAAGAATTAAATTATATTTTTTGTTACACAGTTTGACAAACACGAAAAGGAATCTTCATATGTAAATGAGCTGATTATGCAAAACTAGGATGCAGTCTGCAAAATATGAAAACTGAAATTGAGCTTATAAAGAAACGAAACTTAGTTTCTAAAAATATAAAAATAAGAAGTTTATTTTCGTCGTCAAAAGGGAAGTATGACATAAGCTGAGCATGTAAAACTATGATGTAGTTTTCAAAATGTGAAAGAGGAAAATATATTATTGCAGTGTCACATTTTTTGGGGGAAAGTTCTCTCATAGCAAGGCTTTTACATGTAACATGAAAACCACACACACACACACACACACATACACACACACACACACACACACACACACACACACACACACACACACACACACACACACACACACACACACACACACACATACACACACACACACACACACACACACATACACACACACACACACACATTACTACTACTACTATATTCTTATTACTACTACTACTACTACTACTACTTTTTTTTAATATGAAAACGACCTCCATCCTCGTGAAACTGTGTGGTGGAAGCAGTCAGGATCTGTCTCCCACAGACACAGTTCATTGGCCCCTCTCTCGCCAATGACTGTGGTACGACTACTACTACTATACTACTGTTATTCTTTGTTGTAACGTCAATCTGTGTCATGAGCATGTTTGTACCCGAGAGTGACCCTGCCCTGCTGAAGAGCCAAGAAGTTGGGCGCAGAAGAAGGACTTTTCGTTTGAGGCTCATGAGGGAGCGTCCGTCCCTCCAGGGGATAAGCCGCCGAGGAAGAGCGTCCCCGAGGAAGACATGGCCTGGGCAGCCATCATGGGACCGGCGCACCCCGAATTTTAACTCTAAGGATCAGAGTCGAAGTCCTTCCAGGGGATAAGTCGCCGATGGAGAGCGTCCTCGAAGAAGACATGGCCTGGGCAGCCATCATGGGACCGGCGCACCCCGAATTTTTTACTCTAAGGACAAGAGTCTAAGTCCCTCCAGGGGATAAGTCGCCGAGGAAGAGCGTCCCTGAAGAAGGAATACATGGCCTGGGCAGCCATCATGGGACCGGCGCACCCCCTCAATCGACTCTAAGGACCAGAGAGAGTCTAAGTCCCTCCGGGGGATAAGTCGCCGAGGAAGAGCGTCCCCGAGGAAGACATGGCCTGGGCAGCCATCATGGGACCGGCGCACCCCGATTTATGACTCTAAGGACCAGAGTCGAAGTCCCTCCAGGATGACATGGCTTGGGCAGCCATCAAAGGGACCGACGCTACCCTTCACCGACTCTAAGGACGAGAGTCGAAGTCCCTCTACGACGCCATGGCCTGGGCAGCCATGAAAGGGACCAGAAGATCCTTCCGTCGCTATCAAAGGAGCCTCATAGACCAAATGGGCTTAGTGAATGGGCTCTATAAAAGGATCTTTTTCGCTCATGGGCTACGACATGATAAGGTCATTGAGAAGACCTTTTGCGCATCAAAAGCTGTTATGGGCTATCTTTTTTTAAAGGACCTCGTTGAAAAACAGACTCAGAGAAGTCTTATGGGCCCAATAAAACCTGGGCTTTACAAAAGGGCTTACAAAATGGGCACGAAAGGAAAATTTCGGCCTCCGAAAATGTTTTTAGGCTTTTCTAATGGGCTTTGTTAAGTTGGCGCATTTTGACTTGGGCTAATAAGATTAGTTGCAGGCCAGCAAGAGACTTAAAGTCAACAAAACGACCAGAATTATTTGGGCTTCATTGGGCTGCTGCCCTCAGCTGAATAAAATCCATTGGATTTTTATAAAGAAGTTGCTGAAGAGTATTAGTGGCTCAGTGAGCTTGACAATTTTCTTTTATATGTTTTCTTCATCTATTTTCCTAAAGTAAACGTTTCTTAGGTGTATAGAATCACTTGGTATGAGGGACAAAAATATAAATAATAAGAATAGAAAAAAATCGGGATTCAATGACATGCTTCTTCGGAACCGAGACTTACATTCGACAGAAATCATATTATTCTATCTCTCCCTCCCTCTCTCTCTCTCTCTCTCTCTCTCTCTCTCTCTCTCTCTCTCTCTCCCTCTCTCTCTCTCTCTCTCTCTTATTTTGGCTACATCCCTTGTATGGGGGCGAAAAGCCTTTGATATATATACATATATATATATATATATATATATATATATATATATATATATGTGTGTGTGTGTATATATATATATATATATATATATGTATACATATATATACATGTATGTATATATATATATATATATATATATATGTATCATTTCATTATTATCATTATCATCATTTATTACTTTTTATCATACTTGGCACCCATCCCCACTTCGGCAGCGAGGTGATTAACTTAATGTCGTGACTTGACATATTCAACGTGGCGGCACACTAAGCATTTCTCGCTAGCATGCTACCTGCTTTTGCTACTTCGTTTGAATAGAAACGACTTTGGATATGATCTTTTATTTCTAAAATTTTCCAAATCTCTGATTACTCTTGCGTTAAGAAGCTGAACGACGAACCAAGAGAAGTTAAACCTAAAATACGAATGTTAGACACAAAATTGTTGAGATATTCTGACAGAAGTCTATAATATTGTAACCGAAGTAATTTCTACTCAAACGAATTAGCAAAAGTAAGTAGCATGCTAGCCACCTTAAGCCAATAAGTCCCAGTGGATCCCAACTGAAATATCATTCTTACTGACGCCAGACGATTTTATTAAGCCTTAAGAAATGAACTGAGAGATAATGGGTAAGATTTAACTTGACAGAATCCATTCAGTTTGGCAAATCTAATGCACTGAGAACAGTTGGTACCCCTGAGTACGTCGTCTCTCATTTCCTCCTTAGTTTGTGTTGTGATAACGAATAGGGGGCATAAGCGTTTCCCTTTCTAGTAAACCAACCTACCGAGTCGGACTTCTGACTCATAACCCAAATGAATGAGTCGACTCACAAAAAACTCGATGAGTCCAAAGAGAGTTTCTTTTGAAGAGAGCTCACGCGTTGGGAAACAGAAAACGGTGATTAGAGGCTAGAACGCTTTGTGTACGTGGCAATAGTCTTCTCGTGAACGCTTACTTCCTTCCCCGTTTTCTTCCGTTGATCCAGCGCTTTGTATGTCTACCGGCCTCTTTTGAATCTTTCACTGTTCCCTTCCAGCCCGCGTGGAGCAGTGGGTATCGTTCCTGCCTCGTAACCGGGAAGGTCCAGGTTCGATCCTCGTTAAGTGCAAAACACTTTCATGGCTTTCCAACCCCTTTCCACAACGACGAACAACAGAGGTGCTGTATACCAGTGTCGCATGTATATGCTAGCACCTAATGAGTATGGTCGAGCTGATTACACTGGTATCGGAATTCATTCACAACTCCAACCATTCCAACACACCAAAGACAATTATATGTGAGTTTCTCACCCTAAATACAACCCTACCAAACCGTATTAAGCCACCTTGGTGAAGTACAGAGGTTGTATTGTCCCTCGGGGGATATAGCGGTCCTGCACTGGGCCACTGAGGCTGAACTACAACTACTACTATACTGTCCCCCTATAGCGCCACCATTATCTCGCATTTTTCTCATTTGTCACTCGATTTCCATTAGAGAAAATGGGTAAGTTGGGGTTGACTTCAATGAAAGTACAATCGACTGATTACATACATATACCAAAGGCTTTTCCCCCTTACGTAGGAGGTAGCCAAAAAGAAAGAGCATAAAAAAACCACTCCCACCTAATCCATTCCCAACATACTCCACTCCCTTCCACCCTCTTCCCTTCCTCACATCTTGGCACCTCCTGGATGACGGGTCATCCTTGCATCTTGTCCACTGCCCTGGGTCAGAAGCAGTGATTAAACAATAAAGAAAGCTTGCTTTGTTCCAACATTTAAATATGGTTTACAGATGAAGACTTCTGAAGAAAGAGTACGGTTTAATAAAATGTACATTCCTTTCAGTATAAATCACTAATCTACAGTAAATACTGATGGGTTATTTATTATGATAATAACCTATAAAATGTATATCTTTTTAATGTCTCAAAGAAAACATGTCAACTTCATATACTTGCAATTTTTTATGTAACAATCAGAAATATCAGTGTTTGTGTAGAGAGGATATTTCTTGATTTAGTCTTAAATTTACGCTAGAAAAGATATACATTTACAGTTGATTTAGTCAAAGATAAAACATTTAAAGAGGACCATCGTAGTTTTTGGTAAATATAGTTCATTAAAACTATCCTTCATGTTTGAAATTTCCGTACAAAGGCTTATGAATTTCTTCCTTTTTTTTAGTGTTTTGGAAATTGTATACCTTCCAAGGCCTTCATTATTACGTTTTTGTCGATCACAGGTAGACATTCTTGGAAAGAAATTATGAATAGTGGATCAAGTGAAGACATGATCTTTCTTCATTTTTCATTTCTGAAGTTGTCTACTGCCACAGCAAAGTTTTTTAGATTACGAATAAAGTGAAGAATCATACATAAGTCTGAATAAAATCTATTTCTACCAATCTAGAAACATTAACTAGCAAACACTCAAAAGTGTTGTGGCATAATAGCAAGCACCAGTCATAACACATTATTTATCAAATGTTATGAAGAGGAGATTATCGTTCCTCTACCCTTTTATTTACGTTTAAATATTCCTGTTTTCACTTCTGGTATCATCTTATCTTACTTTCTCCCCTATCTTACCATCTCGTTATCCTGGGTATCATTATATCTTTATTTATTCACTTATTCACTTATTTATTCATACGTTTATTTATAATTTATTTATCTATTTATTTATTTTCTTTACTTACTTATTTGTTTATTATTTACTTAAGTATTTACTTATTTATCTATTCTATATATTTATTCATTTATTTATTTATCTATTTATTTATTTATGTTCTCATTGTTTCTAATTTCGTGGTTTTCTTTATCTTTGTGTCATTTTCAGTTTTCCACTCTTTCCAGGCAGCTCTTTTCTCTGTTACATCTTTCTTATATGATTTTATTTCTTTTTTATTCAGCTTTTTCAATCCTTCTTCCTCTCCTTTTTGTCTTCTTCTCGTATCTCGTTCTTCCTCTTTTCTTTTTTTCCAACTTCTCTTCCGGTTCTTGTCAGTTCTACTCTTTCTCCCTTTTTCTGCTGTTTCGACTTCTGTTTCTTCTTCCCTTTCTCTTATTCTTTTATGATTCTTTCTTTGTCTCTTCCTCCTCCCCGACCGAGTTGTATTTGTTTTGATGCGGAACAAACCTCTCTTTTGTTTTTTGACTAAAATCTATTGTCTTTCGAATCTCTACTTGAGGCAGAACAGTATTGGTTCCAACGAATGGTTACGCGATATTTGTTCAACGCTCTCTCTCTCTCTCCTTCCCCCTCTCTCACTCTTTCTCTCTCCCTCTCTCTCTCTCTCTCCCTCCCTCTCTCTCTTTGTCTCTCCCTCCCTCCGTCTCCTCCCCCCCCTCTCCCTCTCTCTCTCTCTCTCTCTCTCTCCCTCCCTCTCTCTCTCTCTCTCTCTCTCTCTCTCTCTCTTTGTCTCCCCCTCCCCCCTCCCTCCCTCCCTCTCTCTCCCTCCCTCTTTCTCTCTATCTCTCTCGTTCTTTTTTTTTTTAACTTTGTCTCAGTCTTTCCACTGCACTCTCTCTTTCTCTTTTTTGCTCTTTCTCTTTTTGCTGTACTTTCCCTTCCTCTTTACCCGTATCTTTTCCTGGATATCCTCTTTCTTTCTTCTCCCGTTTCGTGGATCCTTGAGTGCATTTGGAATGCAAAGTGCAACTCAATCAAATTTCTTCCCTTCTTTGCCTGTAAGACATCACCTCGACAACAACTGAATAAAATCGTCTGGTGATATCTAAAATGACTCTACAGCCTACTAGAGAATTAAACCTAGAATTATTTAAACCAATAATTCTTAACCTTTTGATGACCTGAAGCCCCAATGGATTGCCCAGTAGGGTTCGGTTCCATACCTCCTTCACCTTACTGTCGAAATAATCATCATCGTTCCTGTTAGTTGCCAATGTGACTTACAAATATGTTAATAGATCCATTTTACTATATTATAGGTATGTGCTAATTTGTGATAAAGAGTATGAAACTTCAGGGTAGTACTTATGTCTGGTTTTAAGATATGGAATGACAGTGGTAGTTCATCTAAAAACTACCCAAGTATAAAGTGATACATAAAATAAAACAAATACCAGTACACGATGATTGAGTCCAAATACACCTAGTAGTTGTTCCCCATATCCCTATAGATACCCCAAGTTAATAGCCCGAGATCTAAACCCGTTAGGTTACGGAACACACCCATAGATAAATGAGAATATACAATCACTACCTGGTTTGTATTGCATGGATTATTTATAATAAGCCTATCTACAGAAACACCAAATGAGGACGTCACTTTTAATCAGAAAGAGGTTGTTTCGATCGTTAGTTTTTCAAGTATTATGTACTCGATAAAGATGTGATAACAAGCAAAATATCCTACGAGTAAAGGTTTCGTCCTCATTTGTTGTTTCTTTAGATAGACGTGTCAGCAACTTCTAATTTTACGTAGCAAATATGGCCTTGCCACTTATCCGTCGTTATGTATATATGGCTGTTTGTCTTTATATATATATATATATATATATATATATATATTTATATATATATATATATGTATATATATATATATATATATATATACATATCTGTGTTTGTATGTCTGTATGTATACCTGTCTACGTCTGGCTAGATCTGTCTGTGCATGTATGTCTGTATATGATCTGTCTGTGTCTCTATACCTGCATCTGTCTGTATCTGTCTCTCTATCTGTCTGTCTACCAGTCCACGACATATGCAAGGGCCTCAGAATCAATGGGTTCATGAACTGAAGGACAAATGTTTCGAGAAGGCGCCACTTGGAACAACATTTAGCAACTTTCGTAACAAACGGGACTACGAAAAGGAGCCCTAAGTAAGAAAGAGATTTGTTTTATCTATTTCCCTTAACGAAGATGTACCGCAGGGATTAGAAAAAGGCTAGATTGGTGCAAATCAGAGTAAAAGACAAAAAAAAAAAAAAAAAAAAAAAAAAAAAAAGTGTGTGTGTGTACGTTACTTTGCATGTGATTACATGAAGGGATCATATTTATTGCCTCTCAATATTTTTTCTCGTGTGGTTACAAACACACACACACACACATACATATATATACATATATATATATATATATATATACATATATATATATATATATATATATATAATATATATATATATATATATATATATATATATATATATATATTAACAACCGTAATGCACTTTAATACAAACACGCAGATATTTCTATATATCTATGCCACTTTTTCATATACATATGTACTTAAATCATATGCATCATATATATACAGTAAGCATACATAGAGACATGAATTTATCCATGTAATGATTAAACTATAAATTTGTGTATATTCTTGCATAAAATGCAGAAATCTGCAAATAGCCTTCCCCATGCAAATTGTTAAACGAGAAGTTAATCACCTTCCAAGAAACAGGAAATTACGCAAATCAATCACGTGATTCGCAAACTCGAAGTGTTTGGCATCAAGCTAAACCTAAGAGCCTTAATTGAGGCAAGACAATAATTCCTCCAATCTCGCACAGGCGCCACGGAGGTGCATGGAATGAAATGTCGACATTTTTGTTAAAAGCGCAATTTGTTCCAAACGACGCCGTGTCATCGCCGAGAGTGTTTATGTTTGCTGCATCGGGGTAGACGGGAAGCTCTCACAGCGAATACGCGGGTCGGTAATTTCATCAGGACGATGCGCTATCAGCGGGTGACGAAGAAGTAAACAAGTCAACAGGATGGACTAAGTGGAGATGGAGCGATGGACGGGCAGAGGGGAAGCAATATATATGGAAATGCTTAGAAACGAACAAGTCATCACCAAGCTCATAACTACCAACACCAGCATGGCTTCCTCCTCCTCCCCCTCCTCTTCATCCTCCTCTTCCTCTCTCTCCAGCTTTCATCCTTAATTCTTTTTTCGTACTTTTTGGTCCCATTCGTTGGACTCCCTTTCACATCTCTCTCTTTCTCTCTGTCCGTCTTTCTCCCTCCCTCCCTCTCTCTCTCTCCATCCCTCTCTCTCTCTCTCTACATCCCTCTCTCCCATCTCTCTCTCTCTCTCTCATTCCATCTCTCTCTCCCTCTCTCTATCTCTCTTTTGTCACTTCCCCGGTAACAAATTATTTATAGATAATTTTGTTCAAGTTTAGAGCTTAGAGTTTAGAGCAAGACTTGTAGTCATCTGCCCTAACGATGGTATTTTTTGTTTAGCTTCCCTCGTTTTTTCTCTAAACTTACCCACTTTTTATCATCTCTCTCTTCCTTTTCTCTCCTCTTGTATAACTCTTCTTCTTCACCTCTCTTGCTCTTCCTTTTCCTCTCTCTTTCCTCTCTCCCTCCTCATTCATTTTATTTTTATTTTGTATTGCGGGACGTATTTCTATACGAACGTTTCTGAATAACATAAAATTAGAATGTTTTTACGAATTATTTCGTTTCGACTTCAAGAAAAAAAAAAGAGTGAAAGAGAGAAAACGAAAAATTTATCAGGAAAATTTTATTTTTTGAAAAGAAATGTCGATAGCAATATAAAAGATGTCCATGAATACAGATTTCTGCAGAGAAGTTTGTCTGTGTCAAATCTTGCTCTGTCTGTTTGTGTATTTACCTAGTTACAGTATATTATACGGGAATAGGAGCTATGCTCGTGGTGACCCGTTTTTGTATCTCGCAAGATCAAGTTTGTTCTTAAATTCTTGTATAGTGTTTGCACACACTATTTCTTCATCCAATTTGTTCCACATATCTATCACTCGGTGTGGGAAGCTGTTCTTTTTTAGGTCTCTTCTGTAGTTATCATTTTTGAGTTTCATTGTCCTCTTGCTTTTCCTCTGTCCCAGTTTAATAAGTCCTCTCTATCAAGGCATTCTTTTCTTTTCATAATTCTGTAGATGGTTAGTAGGTCCCCTCGTTCTCTTCTTTGTTCCAGGGTTGGCAATTCCAGTTCGGCCAGTCTTTGTTAATATGTCAGGTGTGAAAGCGTTGGGGCCATCTTTGTCGTTCCTCTTTGTATTTTTTCTAATTTTCTTATATTCCTTTTCTTATTCTTTATTCTTTTTCGTACTGGGTGACCATATCAGCGCTGCATATTCCAATTTTGGCCTTATCAGAGTTTGTAATATTTTCTTGATCATTTCCTTATCCGCGTATTTAAGGGCCACCTTTATTGATCTCAATAAATTGTAGGTTTCTCCATATATGTTTATCTGGCGACATGACATGTCTTTGGTAATGATTACTCCTAGATACCTTTCAGAATTTACTTTCTTTACTTATTCTCCATCCATTTTATACTGTCCTGATATTCTCTTTTTTTCTTTTTCCAAATCCAATTATACTGCACTTATTGATGCTGGGGCAGTCACAATAAAATAGATAAATACGAACCAGTACGAAAGGGATTGAACAAAATTGTCTATAAATAATTTGTCACCTGGGAAGTGGCAATTGAGAGAGTGAGAGAGAGAGAGAGAGAGAGAGAGAGAGAGAGAGAAAGGGAGTCATGGAGAGAGAGAGAGAGAGAAAGGGAGTCATGGAGAGAGAGAGAGGGAGGGATGGAGAGAGAGAGAGGGAGAGAGAGAGAGAGAGAGAGAGAGAGAGAGAGAGAGAGAGAGAGAGAGAGAGAGAGAGAGAGAGAGAGAGAGAGAGAGAGAGAGAGAGAGAGAGAGAGAGAGAGAGAGAGAGAGAGTAAAATAAAAATAAAAATGGCAACCCAGTACAAAAGAAAGCTAATCCTCAGTAAACCAGCATACTATTTTTCTTGCAAATCACAAACAATTTCATTCAGTCTTGGGGGCAGAGTCTGACCACAATGCAGCTCTCATCGACAGATACTTATTTTCCAATTTGCCCACCGACTGAACGAAATACTTTGGAGTTAATCAGAACTTAACCAGGATATAATATCGTCAAATTGATGGCATCATTTTGAGTCGTGGGACTCTCTACGTTGAATAGAATTGTCTGGCAACACCTGGCAACTGTGATTTACTGTTCCCAGGCTGTTGGCATAACAGAATAATATATTAAATGTCCGAAGAAATATGGAAAAAGGGGCTGAAGTCGATATGAGCACTATAGCATAATACGACATTAATGAGCGAAGAAATACGAGAACATGGAAGAAACTCAGGCCATATTAAGGTGATGACGCAGCATCTGACTTTATTACTTTGCTTGAACCTGGTATGCAAAATAGCTCCTAATTGTAAGTTAAAATTGGCAAAACGTTCGCGTAGACTTTTTCATGTTAAGGTTTATTCCCTTCCAGGAATTTTAGATTTCATTTTTCATGTCGTCCCGAGCGACCTTGCTATACGCGTTTTTGAACTGTACGTTGACGAAGATATACTCTTGAAATATCCAGGTATTAAAATTGTACTACGAACTCGGGCAAATGCACACACACGCACACGGACACACATGCATACGCACACACACACACATAAATATATTTCATCAACCATAATACACTTTAAGGTTCGAGTCCTTGGCTGTACCACGTTTCAATTTCTGCATGTTAGCCTCTTCGAGTCTCTCGATGTTGATGGCTTAGAATTAAAGTGTACTGTGGTTGATAAAAATGTATATCTGTTCACTGGGATCCATTCAGTGTTGTTCACATACACACACGCACGCACACACGCACACACACACGCACACACACACACACACATACACACACACACACACATATATATATATATATATATATATATATATATATATATATATATATATATATATATATATATATACACGTTTATGTTGTTTCGTCCACGATGTTTCCTGACGCTTTGTCTCACAATCTGAGTAATCCTGACTCATAAACATCTTTTTCACTTAGAACCTAGCAATTATATCAAAAGATATACACAATTCCCAATTTTTGGTTGAATTATCTACTAACAGTAATTCATTACATTATGAAATGCTTGTCAGCAATTTGCAATATTAATATATTACATTATGAGAATGTGTAATTGTACGAATACAAAACATTGTTGTTAAGAAATGAAAAGATGAGTTAGTTTGGACTGAGTATACGATGAGGCAACCTCACTCAGATGTCTGCTTATACGATTAACGCGCTTAGATTACTCTCCTCTCTAACGGTTGAATTGAGATCATCTCTCTGACCCAACATTAAGTTCAAACACGTTGATATTTATTTTCTATTATTATTTGTTTTATTATTATTTGTTATTACTTTTATCTATTATTATTTATCGTTTGTCTTTTTATTCGAGGTTGCTTATGCGCACTACTCTTAACTTTAACGTATCTCTATTGTATCTTAATCTATTTGTTATCTTCCTCATTGAAACAGTTTAAGTTCCTCTGCATTATATAAAATCTAACGTCGTGTCTTGTGGTCTAAGCAATCGAAAGCTGTTTAAATGCTTAGTCTCGAAAAAGATCCGGCATGAAATTATATGAGAACCTTTCTTATTAGCTTCAAAACATATAAAGATCTTTTTTCTGTAAGATAACCTGGGATTTAACAGAGATTATTCACTGACACGGACATATTGAAATTGAAATATCTGACTTCATATTCGCTGTCCGATGGATTACCCTAAGTGTGTTATCCACATTCATAACTGTAATTGAAAACATGAGTTCTGTAAGGGTATTAATTCTTTGAACGTGGTGACGTACCATTTATATTTAGTAACAATACAAAACCTTCCCTATAAATACGAATAAAGT
>NC_134801.1:51437539-51445039 GCF_046742065.1 Oratosquilla oratoria
AAGTGGAGGGGAGAGAGGGAGAGGAGAGAGAGAGAAGGAAGAGAGAGAGAGAGAGAGAGAGAGAGAGAGAGAGAGAGTAGAGAGAGAGAGAGAGATAGAGAGACAGAGAGAGAAACAGAGAGACAGAGACATAGATAGATGGATAGAGAGAGGTACAGAGAAATATATATATATATATATATATATATATATATATATATATATATATATATATACATAGAGAGAGAAAGAGAGAGGGAGGCAAACAGAAAGAGATAGAGACAGAAACAGAGAGACAGAAATACAGAGAGAAAACAGAGGTAGAGACAGAGGAAGAGATAGATAGATAGATAGATAGATAGATAGAGAGAGATCTTAGACCTAGCAACAGGGCCGATTGCTGGTCTTTGGGTCCTATATGTCCACCTGATTGCCTCTGTGTCATTAGCAAGAATAAATTATATGAATAGAGCCATCACGTTTAGCGAGGCAGATCTAACGCCTTGCGTACCGGATAGTCCTTTTCTCATTAATATATGAAGAAAGATGGAGAAGACTTCAAGAGACCATAAGGCC
The DNA here is from genome assembly GCF_046742065.1 of Oratosquilla oratoria. Lineage (NCBI taxonomy): Eukaryota > Metazoa > Arthropoda > Malacostraca > Stomatopoda > Squillidae > Oratosquilla > Oratosquilla oratoria. The sequence goes on from NC_134801.1 coordinate 51,438,095, forward strand.
TACACTAGACACTTCTATGTCCCTTTCCATCCATAATGTTATCTAATCTCCTTTCAAAACAACCAATTGTTTCAACGGTTGCGACTGTATACTATATATTACACTAAAACGCTCACTAAGTCTATTCTATTCGTTAACTACTCACTCTGATGGTAAACCATGTCTTGCCTATTTCCTTCTTAAACCTAAATTTGTCCAATTAAACCAATTACTACGAGTTCTGTCCTACTGTCTTAATACGATGACCTTGCCAAGGGCCAGGGTACTTCAGTCACTTCTGTGGTCCCCTCTTGGTCTTATTGTAATAAAAAATCTGATATTTTTTTCATCGTCCCTCATTAATTAGAGGAGAAATGAAGCTTGTAAGCTCTTCATATTATCCTCTTCCCGTCGGTGATTTCTGGGAACCGTATTAGGTACATATAGATTAACTCTTATTTGGACCTATTTACACTAGCGGTTTGAACCGCGCAGAAACCGCGGCGGTACCGCATAGTCAAGGAAAAAATGCGTTCTTGTGTGTGAACGCTCCATTGACCTACACTGTACGAGTAAATAAACCGCCGCGGTTGAAATAGTGGCGGTTGATGTGTGAGCGCCTCTATTGACTTACATTGTAATTCAACCGCCGGTGTTGAAACAGTGGCGGTTGAAACCGCTGGTGTGAACAGGGCCGAGGATTGTACTGACAGTTGCATCATGACGTACAAGGGGAACTCAATGTTAATGTGCTGTGATGAATATTTATATTTTTTTCGAGAAGATTTTTTTTTTGCAGGAAGGAAATGAACCAAGAGGGCTTCTGAGTGTTTTATTTGTTATTCAAAAAAAAAAAAAAAAAAAAAAATCCATGAGAATTCGCGGGAGCCCATCACTATTTCTTTTCTTGCAGAAAAATAAACGAGAAATTAAAACGAAAAACCGAAAAAATATCTAGGGGATATGCTCCTGTTTACCAAAACCCGATATAACTAGGGAGTGCCAATGTGAAAAACAAACATATTTGGCACAATTTGCTTTTTCAAAAATATTTTCCAGGTGTTTCATTACTCAAAAATTGTCAGGTCATGGTCAGGTAACTCTCATATTATACACTCTTAAAAAAAAAAAAAAAAAAAAAAAACAGCAGGGCATATGCATGATGGAATGAGTTGCAGAAATGCACGAAGGCAGAAACATAATAACATATGTACATTGCATAAATGCAAGTACATTCACATATATATATACATATATATATATATAATATGTATATATATACATATATACATATAGTGTATATATAACACATATATAAGTATATAAAGTAAATGTAGATGTAAATTTATATGTATATGTATATGCATATGTATATACAACGTATGCACAACATGCTGTCTGTTTCGATGAATATATGCACACAGAAACATGAGCGCGCTCACACACACACACACACACACACACACACACACACACACACACACAAAATGTTCAAGGGTTAAGGTTTAGTGACACAGAAGGATGTTGTTCCACGACTGGTTTTCTCCCGAAAGGACCCTCCTCTTCCACCCCAATAGTCTTTGGAAAGGAGTCTTGGTATTACGAGTTTCAGTGTGGAGCAAGAATAATGTTACGATCTTGGAATGGACCAGGCATTGCTATCAACAAGTTGGAGACAAGAATAACACACTTTGGAAGGAGTTTTGGTGGCCAGAGGTCCTACATTGGAATGGAGTCGATGTCTTGGACCGTTGTCCTTGCGCTGAACAAACGAATGGAATAAATGTTTTGTTTATTTGCAGTGACAGATCTCGAAAAAATGGCTTGGGGTGGGTCTCATTGGGTCAGTTTAACTGTTCCATAGACAAAATACTCAAAAGAAACTAAAAAAGTGTCGCATAAAAGCAAGAATTCTATAGCTGACATATTCATTTCATCAAAGCGTGTGACGTCATGTCGCTTCATGTTGTTTCACGGTTCCATAGATGAAAAACCCAAAGAAACTCAAAACGTGTCGCATAAAAACAAGACTTCTATAGTTGACATATTCATTTCATCAAAGCGTGTGACGTCATGTCGCTTCATGTTGTTTCACGGTTCCATAGATGAAAAAACCCAAAGAAACTCAAAACGTATCCCATAAAAACAAGACTTTTAAATTTGACAAATATTTCACCAAAGCGTGTCGCTTCATGTTGTTTCACGGTTCCATAGATGAAAAAACCCAAAGAAACTCAAAACGTGTCGCATAAAAACAAGACTTTTGAAGTTGACAGATATTTCATCAAAGCGTGTGACGTCATGTCGCTTCATGTAGAATACCCAGTCAGCTAAAAGAAGACGGAAAAACGATTTCGGTCTATCCTCAGTCATTGAATTAATGGGGCCGACAAATTGCTCTACATCACACTAACAACCACTCAGCTTCGGCAAAGTATTCTAAACTCAATCTGAACTAAATTAACTCAATTACACATTATCTAAGTGTGCCCTATCTGAGTGCCCCGCCTCTTTGATATATGTAGTGGGAGGAGCTAAGAAAGGAGACGTTGTGATTGGTTAACACATTATCTAGACGTATACGCCCCGCATATTCACGATATAGTAAATATAGACCTTGTGATGATGTAAAATTTATCTACAGGGTGTGCGCAAGTCCCTGAGCAATATGTTATGTTTTCTAACAATTTCTTTTTTTTTTATCTTTGATGAGTATTACTGATCGTAATTGTGTCAGAACTGTATAAGGAAGACTCATTTTAGACGCGTCGATTAATAGCAGGATCAACTTTAGGACATGTACAAGGAAATTCGTAAAAGAATGAAAGGCGCATTCGTTAGTGATAACAAAGTCTTCTCTCTAAACGCATTTGCTAATGATAACAGAAAGCATTTGCGTCATAACAGGATTTTTTTTTATTCAGAATGCACTTGCTAACAGTAAGAGAAATTTCTCTGAACGCATTTGCTAATGACAACAGAGGCTCATCTCCGAATGTTACATCTCCGTTTTTAGTTCCTCATATAAAATGAAGCAGATCATTATAGGGTCCTCGTGAGTAATTTCGGGGCCTAGAAAGCTTGGCTCAATGGAGGAGGGGAGAATCTTTCACTATTTTACCTTTTATTCATCTCTTAATATATTTTTATTTTTGACTTATAAGAACCTCTTGCAGAATTTTTCTAATTCAAATTTCTATTCATTTTAAAAGCACCTCTTGTTTTCAAAGGGTCAGTGCATCAATTATTGTTTACCATTGCAAGAAATATCAAATGGATCTATTGTAGAAATACCCACCCACTACACTACTGATCCATGGCCGCCCGTTGTGCTCAGGACCGCTCTGCGCCGTCACTAAGGCACACGCCGTCACTTAGGTCATGGCAATTTTTATATCATTACCTACCTTACATTACCTAAGCTAACCTAAACATCTCCTCGCCTAACCTAACCATCAATGCTCCCAAACCGTAAATTGAGTAATAAAAAAAAAAAACATTAACATGACCTGAGTGACGGCGTGGAGCGCTTCGGACCTTTGTCGATCGGTGTGTATTGGGGGGGGGGGGTTCTACAATTTATTCTATCAACTTTGTACACCAACTATGCCATAAGGGAGTTACGGTAATTGTAAGAGGCTGGTAGAGAGACGTGGGTAGAAAGAGGGGTAGACGGTGAGTGTTTAATTTTCATGAGTTGGGTGTTTGGTAAACAACAGTTCGAAAGCGAGCAGTTGTGTAAGTTTGCTCTTCACTTGGAGTAGTAAAGATAGCCGGGGGTCTGATACCTTTTGCTGAAATGTAACCCAAGTAAGTTATGCAGTGATTCAAGATTGCTTAAGTAAACAATATTACATACAGACTTGTAACAACGAATCTGATTGGAGAAAGGGTGGAGGAGGAGAAAATTCAATTGGTTAGAGAAGGATCTTGAATATAAAGTTAAAGATCATTGGACTAAAGAAATCATGACGTCACTGCAGAACTTACCTGGGACGTAACAATGCGTGTTCTCGCGGGATTCCGAAATTGTACCTGGAGAAGCACACAGTGTAACCGGTATTCAAGAAATGAAAGAAATTCTTTAAACATTTCATTCCTTCTATACAGCAAATAGAGTGAAGTGAGAATTAGAAGCGTGGCAGTGCAAAATACTAAGTGAAAATAACCTTCAGAACTTGAATAAGTTGGCTCATCGGAGGCATGGGTCCTACCGATTAAAAAGGTGAACGACAAATAACATTTTTGAAAGACAGTGGGGAAAATCGAAAAGTGAAAGACGTACGAAACGAAAGTAAGCATGCGAAAGTGGCGGCTCTTAGTGACGTCACATAATAGAGGAATACAACCAATTCGTATACCACTAAACACCAAAACGCGCACGCTCCAAACACAGTTATACACCTCAAATAAGCAAACGAGAACATTAAGGGAAGATCGTTAAACTCCAAAGAACCACTAAAAAACAACGAAAGTACCCGCACACTATAGCATAAAAGGAAAAATTTGTAGGAATTACACAGGAATGTACCACATCTATCCACGGTAATTGTAAGGCCATAATCAAATTCTCGACATTCTATCGCCAGCAGCAACGCGCTCCCCCGAATCCAAATGTCGACATTCGCCGTGAGTTAGAGCGTTTGGATCTTCACGCGCAGCCAAATCCACAACGCAATTTGCGTCATCCTAAACTGTGTCGGACAATAACGACGTGGCAATAAAATCTCTTCCTCTTACTTAACCGAGGCTATCAGTGCTCCTCGTTTGCCGGAAAAACCCACAGCCACAAAACTAAATGAAAAGAAACGTAGAATGAAGAAACAAATAAATATTTGCGTCATCCTAAACTGTGTCGGACAATAACGACGTGCTAATAAAATCTCTTTCTCTTCCTTAACCGAGGCTATCAGTGCTCCTCGTTTGCTGGAAAAACTCACCGCCACAAAAATATATTAAAAGAAATGTAGAATAAACAAACAAATAAATAAACGAACATTGATTGACATATTCAATGATAATTGTATGAGTGCATATTCGTACATACCGTACAATCTAAAACGGTGGAGGTCAAGATGCTGCCGAACTGAGTGGCTGGGAGATGATTCTATCTGACGTGCATCTCTTACGACCACAAATTGCAGGTACCTGAAGAAAAAACAACAACTCTCACCAGTTTCATTAATTACAAGCGTTCTTCGATTATCAAACCGACGAACGCACAATGAAGAATATTCTTATAAAAATGCAAAAACTGGGGACTATTATTTACCATAAAGGTACTATGATCTCTCCCTCTCAACTTAGTGTGCATGTTTCCCTGCTAGTATAAGGACAACGGGCCTTATAAGGCATAGGTCCTAATCACACGAGCGGTTTGAACCGCGCGGAAACCGCGGCGGTACTACATAGTCAAGAGAAAACTGTGTAAATGCTTCCGTTGAATTACGATGTAATATACAAACGACCACAAGCCCTTTTCTACCAGTGTGTGTGTGTGTGTGTGTGTGTGTGTGTGTGTGTGTGTGTGTGTGTGTGTGTGTGTGTGTGTGTGTGTGTGTGTGTGTGTGTGTGTGTACTTGAACACGTATTTAAGTACATGTATGCAAAACTGGACTCACTTCTGCTCTAAAACTGCTGAAGGTCTTTGTATCATCATTGTATTTAGTAATGATAGGAATGATTCTACAAAGCCTTAAAGAACTCATCTACAACATAGATACACAAAGTAAACCTTTATATTTGCTGTACTTACCCAGAAAGATAAAACGCTGAACCACATATAAATGGAGGCAACTGTACATTATACTCTGATACAATGGTATATTTCAGAAACAAATACAAATTCATGAGTTTCCCCCCGAAGTAGGAATATTCTTTGCCAGAGCGCAAAACGCAGCGATGTTATTTCTTATTTGGCCACTTTAGGAGCGAGGCAAGACCTCTTAAGAGGCAGTTACACTTTCACGACGACTTGTAACCAAACTTTAAGTTCGAGCTACTTCATGGTAACGAGCCTTACCGAGAATTATTTAACAGCAGTGGGGCAGACATTGAAACTGCCATTCTTCCATGTAACACAAAGACCTTAATGGCTTCATGGTGATGTCGTCAGTCGATTCTATCTCTTTACGAGAAAATCTTTCAAGTTCAAAAACACATTGAGGGCAGTTTCAGTAATTGTTCCCGCATCGTACCAGGCAATTTTATTCAGCTGAACATACGGAAAAAGAATTCTGTGATTTGTGAGGTGAGAATGAGTCGTCCGACATTTGCCCTTAGTAAGTAAGTTAAGTGTTTCTTTTCAATGGAACGATACGTCCGGATTTGAAGACTATGAACAGTTTAAGGACACTGAACAACAACTAACACCACAGTCGGACGAAAGAAAGAGTTGAGTAAGCGAAACTATATATTTCGACTGCTAACTGCAACCCTCTTCAGTAATACAAAGTGGAAGGAGGATGCTGACTTAAATAGCAACTTCTTACAAAGGGAGGGGAACTGGGAAAAAAATAGACGTCACTACCCCAACCCTTATGTGCCTCGAGGATAACATGAGGTCGGGTCAGGGGGAAGGGGAGGAAACTTATACTACTGAAGAGGGTTGCAGTTAGCAATCGATATATATATATATAGTTTCGCTTAACTCTTTCTTTCGTCCGACTGTGGTGTTAGTTATGATTTACAAATGTGTCACTACATTTCTCACCAGTGACAATGAACAAGTTGAACAGTTACCTAGAGAATTTTTTACGAAGAGAAGAGTTCTCTATTCAGTTCAAGACTGCCCTGTTATAGTGAATCGATTGAAACTATCAAAGTTAACCTGTTTGACTTTATTCCTCTCACCTGAATACCTTTAAATAGAAATGTTGAAATAATAAAATAGTAATTCTCAGGTGAAAAAAACTCTCATGTCCCTTATATAAACACCAAATATAAATTTCATGAAATATCATGTGT
>NC_134801.1:51447539-51485039 GCF_046742065.1 Oratosquilla oratoria
TTAAATTATCTTTATCGTCAATTTTTCTTTGTATTACTTCAATTTTCTTCTAATTACACACACACACACACACACACACACACACACACACACACACACACACACACATATATATATACATATATATATTTCTTTTGCGTATATGTTTCTTCTCTAATTCATGTTTTCACATTACTTAGATATTCTCTTTTATCCACCACTGTCTCCGTTATTTTCATCAAATTTTCCTCAATTAGGCTTTCGAATTTCTTGTGGTCTTTTGAATGTCCTTCTTGCCTCGAAGTTGCCCCTTCTAAACTTCCCTTTTTTAGTTTTAAGTTTTATTGTAACCTTTAAAAATCCCCCTTGTACTAAATAAATAAACAAATAATAAATACATAAATAAACAAATAAACAAATAAATAAATGAATAAATAATAAATGATAAATAAATGAATAAATAAATAAATGAATAATGAATAAATAGATATATAAATAGATAAATAATAAATAAATAAATTAATATCTAAATAAATAAATAAACAAATAAATAAATATATAAATAAATAAAACAAATAAATGAATAAATAAATAAATAAGTAAATAAAATAAAATAAAATAAGATAAGAATCCTCTGCTCGCATCTCCAAATTACTCTTGCCATCTTTAAGTTTTCCTAATTTCTCTAAATTTGTCTATTGCCTCAAAGTCTCCTTTTTTGCCTACAAAACTCCTTCTCAACGCTCTTAAATTTCTCTTTTTGTCTACAAAACTTCTCAACGCTCTTAAATTTCTCTTTTTGTCTACAAAACTCCTTCTCAACGCTCTTAAATTTCTCTTTTTGTCTACAAAACTCCTTCCCAATGCTCTTAAATATCTTTTCTCGCTTTCAAAATTCCTAGACGACTCTCTTAAATATCTCCTTTTGCCTAAAAATCTCCTCAACGCTCTTAAATTTCCTTTTTGCCTACAAAACTCCGAGACGACGCTCTTAAATTTCTCTTCTTGCCTACAAAACTCCTTCTCAACGCTCTTAAATTTCTCTCCTTTTGCCTACAAAACTCCTTCTCAACGGTCTTAAATTTCTTCTTTTGCCTACAAAACTCCTAGACAACGCTCTTTAATTTCTCTCCTTTTGCCTACAAAACTCCTAGACAACGGTCTTAAATTTCTCTTCTTGCCTACAAAACTCCTTCTCAACGCTCTTCAATTTCTCCCCTTGCCTACAAAACTCCAAGACGACGACGTTCTCAAACTCACCTGCTTCTTTGACTCCAAATTCACTCCCCGGACTCCCCACCACCACCTCTTACACTATCACAAAGAAGTTCGTCTTGACCAAGGGAGTAATGGCGAAGATAAGGGAGATGCTGGTTACCCCACTTTTCCAAAACTTTTCTCTACCTTTCTTATCTCTCTTCCCCTCTTTTTCTCCTCTTTTCCCCCTCTTTTTCAACTCTTTTTCTTCTTCGCGTGGCCGCGGCTGTAGGAAGTCTTCGCGGGGCTCTTCGTGATTTCCGGGTACTCTCCAAGTATAACACACAAATGGTACGTTATTGGTGATAACAGCACTGATGGTACTACTACTATTACTGATGATGATGATGATGATGATGATAATGATGATGATGATGATGATGAGGACGACGACGACGACGACGGTGGTGGTGGTGGCGGTTTGGTGGTGGTGGTGGTTTGGTGGTGGTGGTGGTGATGATGATGATGATGATGATGATGATGATGATGATGATGATGATGATGATGATGATGATGATGATAATAATAAGTCAATTTCATTGATAATATTAATAACAATATTATGAATATTACTATTCATAATAATAACAAAAAATATAAATCAAAATAGATCTACTACTATTACTACTAATAATAACATTGATAACAATGATGATATAAGAATAATATTTTAAACGTAAACTACGAAACATTGCGCCATTACTTTTTTTTTCTTTTGCGAATAAAACCATAACTTTTGAGACGCCAAGCTCAAAGACCAAGACAGCAGAAACGTTGACATATTAATCCAAGTGTGATCTTGTCTTGGGCTTCAAGACACTTTGCTCATCTAAGCAAAGACATGGTCTTCTTCTCCTCCCCCCCCTCCACCACCACGCGCTCTCGCCCGGCGCAGGTTGCCGCGTCCCTCTTGTGGGCACGGCGACTCGTATATTTAGACCATGTGATTTCTGTATTCCATTGTATCCCCCGAGGACGGGTTCCGGACAGGACCCGAAACGTCGGGAATAAATTACCTACTTCTGAGTCTGGTGTTTTCTACGTTTCAACCATACATAGATACATATATAGCTACATACATAGATATATACATTATACATAGATATATACATACAAACATATATGTATATATACTGTATATATATATATATATATATATATATATACATAGCTACACACAGATACATACATACATACATACGAAATACATACATACATAGATACACACACGCACACATGCACACGCTGTCTCTCTCGCACATACCCACATATGTGTGTGTGTATATATATACATAATATATATATATATATATATATATATATGTGTGTGTGTGTGTGTGTGTGTGTGTGTGTGTGTGTGTGTGTGTGTGTGTGTGTATAACTCCATTGGCTATCAACATATAATTTAGATAATCTGAAAAATCACACAAAAAATTATTTTGGTTGAATTCAGTTTAGAAGAAATCCTTTTGGGGCGATCGAAGAGAAATCCTTCCACTCCTTGTTGATAAGAACCATTTTTTCGTTTGCTATCTTGCCTCGCCTCCTTTTTCCGTTCCATGGCCTCCTCCTCCTCCTCCTCCATGGTTCCTCCCTCCTCCTCTCCTATTGGTCCATTCCTTCCCTTCCCCCCCCCTCATCCCTCACATTTTGGAAAAAAAAAAGTTCCACTCGTTCTGTAAGCTCGTTTCATAAAATTTTGAAAAAAAAAAAAAAATCCACTCGTTTCATAAGACCTAACTCACGTTCCACTCCCCAACAAGTCTTTCTCATGTCCTCCTCCTCTCAGATTCCTTCTCAGACACTTCATCAACCACGTACTCATCTTCTACACCTTACCCTCCACCCTCCATCTCTACCACGCCTCTTCTACCGTCTCCCGCCCTTACCCAGTCTCCCTCCCCGCGGGCTTCCCCTCCTCCTCCTCTTCCTCCTCCTCCTCCGCCGCCGCTACATCACTTATCTCTCGCACCGTTTTCTTTCAGCGGGAGCTCCGTGTCGGTCGTGACCGCCGCCGATTGGGGTAGTTTGGTCGATGCCCCGGGATCCATCGATGATTGTCTGTCCACTGTCTCCCTGTAAAGATTAACTCTTCCTCCTGTTCCTTCTCCTCCTCCATCCTCCTTCTCCCCCTCCTCCTCTTCCTCCTGTTCTTTCTTCTCCTCCTCCTCCTCCTTCTTCTTCTCTTCCTCCTGTTTCTTCTTCTCCTCCTCTTCCTCCTGTTCTTTCTCCTCCTCCTCCTTCTTCTTCTCTTCCTCCTGTTTCTTCTTCTCCTTCTCCTCCTCTTCCTCCTGTTCCTTCTCCTCCTCCTGTTACTCCTGTTCCTCCTGTTCTTCCTCCTTCTCCTCCTCCTCTTCCTACTCCTCGTTATATGGTCTGCCCTTGGCATTTTCGTACTAACAGTGTGGAGTCCGTTGACCTCCCAGACTACAATGAATTAGTTCACATTATCGTAACCCAAGATCGAGACCTTCCTCTTGGTCTTTCTTTCTTCGTAACTTTTTGTGTCTATTTCTTTCTTTGTCCACATACTCATGCATGAGTGCATGCATAGGGGGCTCAATGGATAATCAAAGTCTAATGTATAATACACAAATATAATGCACACGCACATACACATACACATACGCGCACACATACACAAACACATACACACACACACACGCGCGCGCGCGCATACACACACAGCACACACATACACACACAGCACACGCACACACACACACACACACACATACATACACACACATACACTCATGCACGTACGCATACACATATACGCACACAAACACAAGCACACACACTCACACATACAGACATACACATACACACATGCACGTACGCATACATATATACGCACACACACACACACACGCTCACACATACAGACATACACATACACGCACACAAACACACACACTCTCACTCTTGCCATCTCTCTCTCTCTCTCTCTCTCTCTCTCTGCACCACACCCACGCACATTAAAGACCCAAATCTTAGGGTTGTGTTTGGAAAAAACTCCTCCCAGACCTTCTTTTGTCTTGATTTCTCGTTGGAATGAGCAAGATGCCTCGTCTCATCACTCCGTCCAGTTTTAGCCGTCTTTATGATCCGAGAGGGGAGACTCGGCGGCAGTATTCTTTCTCCCCTCTACTACAAGGAAGAGAGACGAAAATGGAAATATATACTCAAAGACGTGGTACAGGTTTGTGCAATTCCTTCGCCTACGAACTCTCGTTTAACAAACATTCAACTCATAAAAATGAAAACCTCGTCACCTTATCATCTATCTACCTCATTCGCTTACTCTTACTCTGTTGGTTGTCAGGCCGGACGGCCCTTCACCGCTTTCACTATGCCTCTCCAGATGGTTCGATTCTCTGCCAATTCTTTCCAGTCCTTTCTTGGTGCCACCCTCTACCTCACTTGTCTACCTTTATCTACGAGCCTCTTACAGGGGACATCATAATGGAGGGACAGGCGCAGTACAACAGAGTAGCATCGTTTCTCTATGACTAGATGATTCCTCTATCACAGACAAAATGATGTGTGGCTTTGGTCCATAGGGGCGCCTTATATAGCTCGTAAAGTATCGGCTGCATTCTACTGCGCAAATTATACTGCACAATAAGATGCAGCCAATACCCCATCTTTGACTCTACAAAAATGAGCCCTTTGGTCATTTTTCAAAAACAACTTACAAAGGATTACAAAGGCGGAGCATGCCGACAGGAGACCTTTTGGTCCATAACTAGGTCGGATACGAAAAAATATTATAATAATGATAAATAAATAAAAGTAAATATAGTTATAATATCTATATAAGTAAAAAATAAACTGACCCTTCGCGTTTGGTGGTAAATCGGTAACACCGCCAACTACGGTGAAGAAGAAGAACTCGAAGAAATCGAAGAAGAAGAGGAAGAACTCGAAGAAGAAGAAGAAGAAGAAGAAGAACTCGAAGAAGAAGAACTCGAAGAACTCGAAGAAGAGGAAGAAGAAGAACTCGAAGAACTCGAAGAAGAAGAAGTAGAACTCGAAGAAATCGAAAAACTCGAAGAAGAACTCGAAGAACTCGAAAAAGAAGAACTCGAAGAACTCGAAAAAGAAGAACTCGAAGAACTCGAAAAAGAAGAACTCGAAGAACTCGAAAGAGAAGAACTCGAAGAAGAACTCGAAGAAGAAGAACTCGAAGAAGAAGGAGAACTCGAAGAAGAACTCGAAGAAGAACTCGAAGAACTCGAAGAAGAACTCGAAGAACTCGAAGAACTCGAAGAAGAACTCGAAGAACTCGAAGAACTCGAAGAAGAAGAACTCGAAGAAGAAGAAGAAGAAGAACTCAAGAAATAAAAAGCAATATGATTTTGATATTTTATTTTCCAAAAAAGGGGCGTAGCCCAGGGCGCGCAGCGCCCGCGCCTAAGGCGCAGCGCCGCAGGCCAAGGCTCCCGGCGTAGCCGGGCCGGCGCAGCCGGTGGGCTTGTAGTAAAAAAAAAAGATACATAGGTATAGTTAAATAATAAACAAACAGGTAAATAGTAAATAATAAATTTACATATCTAATAATAAATGTAATCAAGCAAATAATAATAAACAAACAATATAAAATAAATGGCAGTCATTAAAGCATCTTGTTTAGGTATTTATCTAAACGAATCTTAAAGTTTCGAGCTGAACTATATTGCACTGGCTCTGCAGGAAGTTTATTCCATTCATTAAGTACACGGTGGGCGAAGTTGTTTCTACCCACTTCCAAATTTAATCTATACCTCTGGCTGGAACAATGAAATGTCTATACAGATATATATAAAATGGGCCCTTTGGTCACATATTGAGAAGCTGAATGACGAATTAAGACAAGTTCAGCCTATAAGAATATTAGACACATTGTCTAGAATACTATAGGCAAAGTTGTCCTGCAAATTTTCAAATTCAAAACATTTGACAAAAATCTTGATAATGTGATTGGGGCTTAATACTGGTGCAAGAACGAAATACCTTTTTATTTGATTCTGCTAACAAATTCTTAAATATTTTACTGCTCCATTAAGACGAAATGATTTTTGGGATTTCACTTCCTGGACAGTGTCAGACAATTGCACCAATTTAATTCCTGAGCTTGAAAGAGCTAAGTGGGATGAAGATTTAATTCTTGCGAAGACTCTCAGCATAGACATTTTTTTGTCGGGATGAGGAGGATGAAGAAGGAGGAGGAAGAGAATGCAAGATGAGGGAGGGAAGGAAAAAGGGATGGGGAGGAAGGGGAAGGCTGTTTGGGGGGGGAGGGAAAGGAGGATTGGGGAGAAGAAGAGGGAGGAGGGGGAGGAGGGGGAGGAGGGAGGAGGGAGGAGAGAAGAGAAAGGATGATTAGCACTTAACAATTCCATTCAGCGCGAGAGTCCTCCGAGAAAGGATGATTAGCACTTAACAATTCCATTCAGCGCGAGAGTCCTCCACCCAACGGGCCTTGCTAAGAAGGACCGTAAATTGTCGAACGATATGACGTCATGCTTCTTGTCTGAAGCGTTTTCTTTCGCATCAGGAAACCGCTGAGCATCGTAAAAACGAAGAGCTTAAGGCCGGCAGCGATATACGCAAGTAAAACAGGTGTTTCGTTTCACACAGAAAACGTTGTTCTTGTTGAAGTTTTCATTGTAAATGTTATAGAATGCAACAGGAAAATAGCAGACTTTCTTTCGGAGGAAAATGTAACAAAATATAATAAATGAATAAGGAAATAAATCAATTAATTAATTGATAAGGAAATGATTAAATGAATGAATAAATAGATATATAAATTAACAAATTGATAAATAACAAATGAATGAATAGTTAAATAAGCAAATATATTGATACTTGAGTGAAAATGAAAAATAGACAAATGTATAAAGAGATGAATAAATAAATAACAAAATAGACTGATAGATGAATAATGAATATACAAATAGAGAAGATGAATAAGGAACAACTAAAGAAGCTAACAGTCACTGTTTGGAATCGGAGAGAAATGAGAACATAATCACATGGATAAATAGATAATCACTTAATGTACATTATCAATAACTAAATAACGCATAATAATGACGTGGGTGATAACAATTTGAAATAAAATTCCATTCATCTTTGCACTCATTTTGTCTACGATTATTGACAGACCTACAGTCAGGACATATTTGTAACTGTTACAGTAGTTTTGTGTTTAAAAATCTTCGACTAATCAGGAAGTAATCATTCATTAAACAAACAAGTAAACTATATGTGATTTACAAGTTGGAAGTCCCTCCCAAATCAATCACCATCAATCAGAACGTGTTTTTATGTATACACAAATACAACTTGAGCTTTCACTTACTTCCCAGTCTCTTAAAGGAGTTATCACATTGGGCCAATTTCCTCCCACATCCTACGTCCAACCTCCATTTGAATAACTAGAACATGACTTCGCTTACAGATATCTAGAATTTTCTAAGACCATTTCAGTAATATGTCTAACATTCGTATATATTTACAACCTTTCGGTTCATTATTCAGCTTTGCTATATAATATACGATGTAACGATAATTTGATATTTGAAAATTTGAAAATTAAAATATTGTAACCGAAGTCATTTTCACTCAAACGAACACTCAACTGTCGGCGATGGCGAAGTCCGTGGAAGCTGCCCAGTGTGATAGCCCTTTAAGCGAGGCTGGGAGCAAATGAACGAGTTTGTCATTAGCGTCACTATTGTAACTGTTCGAATAAGTCATGAGTTTCAGTGATTTCTCTCAAACAATTTCAGTGATTTCTCCAGCAATCGTGGAGCTTAAAACTGGATCCCCAAGAAAAAGGAGATCATTCTCCTATATTTATTGATATACATATAGGCCTACGTATATTCATAGGTGTATGTATACGTATATATATACATAAGCATAATCCTTATTTGTATAGGTATATATATATATATATATATATATATATATATATATATATATATATGTACAGACATATATGCACATGTATACAGTACATATATATATATTATATATATATATATATATATATATATGAATACAGAAACATACTGTATTTGCACATGAATACTTCCATGCAAATATGTATATACATACACGTATACATAAATAAATACAGATACATACTCTGTAAATATGTATACATATACGTACACATTATTTCAACACAGATTTCTGTAAATAAATCACCGTGATGGTCTCGAGGTTAGGGAAAATCTGAAAATGGTTTCAGGAAGAAGATAACCAAACTCGAGACTCTCTGTGAATGCCAAACCAACGGCGCTCTTCGGCAGAAGCTTCCAAATAAAATTGGCACCGAATCTCGAAAAAGAAAATAGAAGAGAAAAATAAGGCAAAACAGTTGCGGCAATTGCCCATTTTATTCTTGTCTGAGAATACATGCAAATACATGGGAGTATGCATTCAGGCAAACGCATACACGCAGGTACATGAATACACATCATAGACTCGTGCCCACGCACATACACACACACACACACACACACACACATATATATATATATACATTTATACATACATACATATATACATACATTCATAGATACATATACACATTCATACATACATACATACATACACACATACACACATTCATACATGCATACATTCATATATACATACATTCATAGATACATATACACATTCATACACACATACATACATACACACATTCATACATGCATACATACATTCATACACACATAGACACATTCATACATACATACATGCATACATACATACATACATACATACACACATTCATACATACATACACACATACATACATTCATACATACATGCATACATACATACATACATACATACACACACATTCATACAAACATTCATGCATACATACATACACACATACATACATACACACCTATACACATACATACATACATAAACACATACATGCATTCATTCAAACATATATAAACATGCATGAATGCATACATATATACATTCACACATACATACATTGATACATTCATACATACATACACACATACATATATACACGTATATACTTTCATACATACATATTCTTATGCCACTACGACTTAAATAATACCGAGATCTTCAGGTGGATTAACGTATAATTGCAGTAGAGGCTATGATTAATTACGTTAGTCTTGATATATGAATGGAAAAGATACAACATAAAATAATTTTCGTCACCTTCCCCTCGCAATGAAGTTATTTTTTCCTTCATTCGTCGTACAAATCCAATATGAATCTTATTTCTCGAAAAAAAAAATGTGTACAAAAAATTTGTATGTACGGGTCATCAAAGAAAGTGATGCTGGGGTTTGATTATGTCTCTGACGTGTACCAGACACAGAGTTGTTTTTTACAATTAGATACAAATGTTTTATTGATATATTAAGATTGGAAATTATTGTGGGTAGGAGGTAAAGGGAACACGGGGTGAGGGGAATACTTTTATTCCTGACTAGTTTCGTATAAGTGGCTTCATTCCTCTGAAGAAGCCACTCAGGCGAAACTAGTCAGGAATGAAAGTATTTCCCCTCAGCCCGTGTTCCCTTTACCTCCTATCCACATTCGTCACAATATTCACACATCGGAAATATTATGAAGTCTGTTTGGTATTGCTCTTGAACGATTTCGAGTACAAATTATATCATCCAATGCGAAGTAACTTCAATTATGAATTGAGGTTTCTCTGTGACTTCTTTGGTATCTGGTTTTATTTGTGTATTTATTTACTGTGCCTTGCTACATTGGGCAGTGGGCGTGATACACCTATGACCTGTCATCCATGAGGAGCTAATATGGGAGAGGGGGGAGGGGGAAGGATGGTGGATGGGATTGGAGTGGATGGGAGTAATAGCCTCTGACTAGGCTACCTCCCTTATAAGGGGGAAAATTTCTTAGTATATAGAAATATAGATTTATTAATCTATTGGAAGTTGGTATATATGTCATCTTCTTTGGTATTTTTTCTTAAAGAATCTACATACTTGTTCTGTCTCTTAGCCCATTTTTTTTTATTTTTCTTTAAGAAATTTTGGAAGCTTGCTCCTCGCGTGTCAAGAAAAATGTTCAAACTATGCTTCGCTTATCTAAACGGGATAAAAATTTACTTTACTCTTATCAGAGGTTTTCGGTCGTCCTTTTTAGATTACAATAAAACAGTTCTTGTTTATGATTGATATTTTTTCATCATGAACCTGTACCGTAGTGTTACACACGATTCACAAGAAACATAACAATGAAAAAGTTTGATTTCATTACGATAAATAATTGAATTACTCGATTATTCATGAATTTGTTAATATTCTTTTAAGTTCCTCACTTTGATGAGAGGAAGAAGGTATTTTTTTTGTATAATGTCAGAAATTTATTTTCTTCCACGATATGGGAAGTGAGAAACCCCTTGCAGGTCGATGTTTGGTTCGCCTCCCCGTCTGGTCAGGGCTGTCAGGAACCAACGCGACATAGCCCGCAGCGAGTCCCGGGAATCGAACTCACGACCACCAGCTCATGAGTTCGACACGCTAACCACTGGGCCATCGCTCGTACCCCATCCTCAACTTAAACAGAGTATTCATTGCTCGAGGAATTTCTTAATTTGAGGTGTTCAAGTACATCAAGGGCTTTAACAGGGGTAATGCAGACAAGGTCATTATTTTAAGAGAACAGGGCAAGACTCACCGTAATAAATTTGAATTGGACAAATTTAGATTAAAGATTATTATTATCATTATTAGTTATATATCAATTTATTATTATTTACTATTTACCTGTTTGTTTATTATTTAACTATACCTATGTATTTATTTTATTATTACTAATATAATATTTTTATTCATTTTTTATTAATCTATTCATTTATTATTATTTTTTCACATTCGACCTAGTTATGGACCAAAAGGTCTCTTGTCGGCATGCTCCGCCTTTGTAATCCTTTGAAAGGAGGAAATAGACTTAGTAACCACGTAGTGAGCACTGAAACTGTCGGTTATTTTAATAAAAGGTTAGACAACTTTATGGGTGGGGATGATAGATGATAATGGACATGGAACTGCCTAGTGTAGGCCTTATGGTCTCTTGGAGTCTCAAGCGTTCCTGAACCGTCTTCGTCACAAGGGTGCTCCATGCAGTTTTTTTTTTTTCTAAAATAAGAATATTTCGTTTATGGCGGCCACGAATCTGAACGAGGTATTGAGAGATCGAGACCCTAATTTGTGCTCTCCCTGAGCTGAGAAAGAATCTGTGGCTCAAGTCAAAACAAAAAACTCAGTGTGAATTCGTTGTACTGAAAGCATAATAATTCATCTTCTTTTCTTGTTAATATAGGAATTAATGAACATTCTGATTAATTGGTTATTTAATTTGAGTATCTATTTGCCTGTGAAAACAAAAATCTCAGTGTCAATTCGTTGTTTTGAAAGCATAATAATTCATCTTCTTTTCTTGTTAATATAGCAATTAATGAATATTTTGATTAATTGGTTAATTCATTTATATATCTGTTTCCCTGTCAAAACAAAAATCTCAGTGTGAATTCGTTTTACTGAAAGCATAATAATTCATCATCTTTTCTTGTTAATATAGCAATTAATAAACATTTTGATTAATTGGTTATTTCATTAGAGTATCATTCGCCTTTTTTCATCTCTTAGGTTTTATTTGTTCACCTTTTTTATCCTTCATTTGAAGGGAACACTGTTGTTTTCACGCCTGTGAACAGAACACTGACAAGCTTTTTTAGTGAGAGACTAGAGCCACTCTTGTTGTCTCAACAATTTAGTATAAATCATATTTCATTTTTCTCTTCCTAGACTGCCAACTCTTTAGGTCCGGGGCCGAGCCTCAATGGGATGGAATAGTATGACGTCATATAGCAAATCACCGCGTCGTTTAGTGACCTTTTTCTCTTGTCCTATATCAACAAGAACTCCATTATCCAAATTAGTCTTAGACTATCAGAGACTTGAACTAAGAAGGTATGGAGCCTACGCCAGGACGCACGTAGCTGCGGCCGAAGCCGTCACCTTTGCCCTATGCGGTTTAGTGGCAGGTAACAGTCACTGCTGGGAACCGGAAAGGAGTGCGGGATTCGAACCCGTGATTAAGAGAACACGAGACCGGAAGGCTTCGGATGACGTCACAGGCGCGATACTTTATATACTTGTTTATTGGGAGTCGGCCTTTGTCATCTCTCTGAACTAAGACTACAGAAAAAACGCCTGGCGACAACGAGAAGGAGCGACTTCGGCGGACTTGCCCCAGTGCTTTAATGACTTGGCTCAGGCTTACGGCAGGCGATGCTATTCAGGAGACAGGTACCCTCCCCTCCCCCAAACTACCTCAGATTGATTAGCTGTATCTGGGCTGTGACCTCACCAGTGGGAGTTTCGTTTCACCTCCGTCACACGTATCCGTATCGACAATCGATCACGTCTGACACCCACCCCCAATCCCACCGCTGCCACCACTTCCCACTCTTCTTTTACAGATCTTTGTCTACAGCGCTTCCTTCAGCAGAAAGTGCATTCCTTCTCGATACTTTCTGATATGGTTGAACGTCACAAAGTCCCACTTACCGGGAGGCTAGGATGGTCACCCTTTACATAGGACTTTGAAGCGTGGAATTTAATGAACAATCCCCTTGCTTCAACTCGCCAGTGGCGGGGTTCGAGCAGCCATCCTCTCGACCATCGCCGCATGTAACGACGCTCTAACCCGCCCGGCCAACGTGATATTGGGATCTTTTCTTCGTTACTATTTTATCTAGCAAACGATAAACGATTTGATTCATTTGTGTGGGTGGGTCATCGATGGCAAATGGGAAATTTGGGATTTTTTTTTTTTTTCCATCATACTCTGGTCTTTAGGTACTTCCATTCTTTTTCTGCCCAACTGTCTTTTACAAGAGTCAACTAATAAGCTCTGGGGTTATTCACTTCTACCGAGAGGCTCTGGAACACTATCCTGATATTTTTCCTTCTCCTTTCAATAAAGTATTTTTAGGAAGCTTTTCCTACATCGTCATTTGACTTTGAATTGGTACAATTTTTGTTTGTTTTTTTATTCTCAGAGCGACCTTTCTGTGAACATTTTGTGTTATTTACTTTCTTTTGCCTAATTTCATTCTTTGAAATATGCTGCTGTATAAAAAGAAAATTCAAACTATTATAGTTTTGTAATCCTTTTCTCTACACTGGCCATAAGTTGGATAGTCTTCCCTTCCCACGATGTTGAGAAGAAAATAAATTCCCGTTTTCTCTAGTGACTTCCTTACACCATTCCAATATCTATTATTTCTATATCTTACTCCTATAATATTATATTTACTGTGCCCACTACGGTACAGGGTGTGATCAGCGTGGAAACACTTTTTATTGTCGCGAGTGCCAAGAAAGCAAAGTCTACATGTATACTAGAAATTCATCGAATGCAGGACCCTCACGACCGTTGACATAGTTCATGCGTGACCGTTAATGTTCTGAGTGCGCTCCGAATGCTCTCTGTTTTTTGTATGTTTGTTTTTTTGGCTCAACGAAGAAGGAAAGTAAGACACTAAAAATCAACCCGCATGATGCTCACGTCACAGTGCTCGTGCTTACACGCTTCGCGCGAAAAAAAAATCAGAAACCCTCACTGTGTTCAGCGCTTTCTACTGAACGACGGCGCTTTGCGCCGGGACGTGATTCTCTTACGATGCTATTTCGGAAATAGTTCGTGCGTGACTCTTAATGTTCCAAGTGCGCTCCGAATGTTCTCTCTCTCTTTCTTTTCCCAGCGAAGAACGAAGAAAAAGAAAAAGTAAGACACCAAATTTCAACTCACATATCGCTTCATCCGAATCTCAAAGAACCTAATCAGAAACCCTCACTGGACGAGGGAATAATCTTTTCACACACATGGAGGTAAAGTGTCTGAATATCATATGGTCCTTTCTGGATCATTCCAAAGCACAGAAAGTTTAAGGGCTAAGTGACGTCGTAAGGGCTAAGTGACGTCGTGTCGACCCAAAAGCCGTTTTCAATAAATGTTGATTTATTGTCAAGTCCACGAGTTCTTTGTCTGTGATTAAGCCACCCTTCTTGTGTGATTCAAACCCAAGTTTGAATCACACATGCGCTACGATGAATGTCGAAGAGAAAATACTCTGATCTTGTCCTGCCGCTCCCCAGCATCAACTCAGCCAAGATGCTGTAATGACTATCATTTATTTTATATTATTTGTTTATTTGTTTTGTTACCATTTACCCGTTTGTTTATTATTATTTGCTTCATTCTCATTTATTATTAGTTATATGTCAATTTGTTATCATTCACTATTTACCTGTTTATTATTCAACTATACCTATGCATTTATTTATGTATTTTATCATTTACATTATCATAGTTTTTATTAATTTATTAATTAATCATTATTATGATTTATTTCGCATCCGACCTAGATATGAACCAAAAGGTCTCCTGTCGGCATGCTCCACCTTTGTAATCTTTGAGTATACATTATAGTTTTAAGAACATAGAAACATAAGAACGAAGGAGACTGCAAGAGACCATAAGGCCTACACTAGGCAGTACCATATCCCTTACCACCTTTCATCGATATCCATAAAGTTATCCGATTTCCTCTTAAAACGACTAAAGGGCCATTTACACGGTCAAACAGTTTGACAAACCCGGTTTGTTAGACAAGTGTATAAAGTGATGTTTAACTGTGTGAATGGGGTATTTGGTCGTCAAACACGTTTGTCGAACGTGTTTGACAACCAAATATCCTATTCACACGGTCAAACATCACTTCAAACACTTGTTTGACAAACCGGGTTTGTCAAACCGTTTGGGCGTCTAAATGCCCCTAGAGTTTCAGCGCTCATTATATTGTTACCAAGTCTATTCCATTCGTTAATTACTCTATTGGTAAAACAGTTCTTGGCTATTTTCTTCATAAACCTAAATTTGTCCAATTTAAATTCATTACTACGAGTCTTGCCATGTTGTCTTAATATGATGACCATGCCTGCATCACCCCGCACTCTTCTACTTTCACGTTTTCTGTTGATTTGCGCGTTTCGTTCTACTGGACTCGTTTCGCGTTCCATTTTCTTTCGATTTCTTTCCTCTCTGCCATAAGTTTAATCTTCTTTTTTATTGTCTTTGGGTTTTTAACTTCCAATCTTTGTATCTTCTGCTTCACATTCATTTAACTTTGTGTTACATATGCATCTGATCTCCATTTTTCTGAGCATTTTTTCTCCATTTACTTTTGGTTTTGTGTGTCTATGCTTTCCCACGTTGTCTTAAATTCCCTGCTAACGCTCCACATATAAGTGTATATCTATCATCTGCTATTATCTTCTTGGCCCCAAAAGTTAAACTTTATCACCCAAGAGTTTAAACTTAACCCATTTGGTTTGGTGCCTGAACTCCATAAGTTTTGTTTCGATTCAGAATTGACTGCTTTATTCAGCGAAGGGCCATCCTGAAGGCTTCAGGCGGTATTGCTATCTCGAGAAATGACTTCAGCACACAAGCATAATCCATCAGTTTCATTATGGCTGAAATCAGACGTCTTCAGTTAATGGGGCCTCTCACTCATTCTCTCTCTTTCTAACTCCTCTCTCTGTCCCCATTCTCTCTCTATCCCCCAATCTCTCTTTCTATCTTTCTTTCTAATATTCTTTTTCCTTTTCTCTCCCTCCATCCCCCATCTCTTTCTCTCTCTCTCTCTCTTTCTATTACTCTCCTTTTTCTCCTAACTCCTCTCTCTGTCCCCTTTCTCTCTTCATCCCCCACTCTCTCTCTCTCTCTACCTTTCTAATATTCTCTTTCCTTTTCTCTCCCTCCATCCCCCATCTCTCTCTCTCTACCTTTCTATTACTCTCTTTTACTTTCTCCTTTTCTCTCTCTCTACCTCTCATATTTTCTCTCTACCTTTCTTTCCAATCCACTCTCTCTATCCCTCTTCTCTCTACCTCTCTTTCCAACCTAACCTCTCCAGCCCCCCCCCTCTCTCTCTCTCTCCAACCCACTTTCTTTATCCTCTTTCTCGTTTTCTCTCTCTCCATCACTTTTCAACCCACTCTCTCCAACCTCTCTCTCTCTCTCATTCTGTCCCCACCTCTGTCTCTATGTTGGGCGAGATGAAATCACAAGAATCGAGTTGTGATTAGCAAAGGTTCCAGACAATTGGTCTCTTCATCCTAACCTGGAAGGACTGGAAATGGAGACGAGACCTTCCAGGCCTTGGACGGATTTGGGAGAAAATATTCCAGTCAAGGGAAGAGGAGGAGGACGAACACAATAGAGGGACTAGACAGGCATGAATCAATGGGTCTCTCGCTGGTCTGTTCTTCATCTATTCTTTCAATTTGCAATTGAGGATAAAAATGTTAGGATGTCGTTCCAGCTTCTGGTGGTTTTGTGTGTGTTTGCATGTGTGCATGAGAGTATGCGTATATGCATGTGTGTTTATATGTACGTCTGTATGTATGTATGTATGTATGTATGCATGTATGTATGTATGTCTGGTCTGTATGTGTGTATGCGCGTATGCATGTGTGTATGTATGCATGTATGTATGCATGTGTGTATGGATCAAAAGGTCTCCTGTCGGCATGCTCCGCCTTTGTAATCCTTTGTAATGTATGTGTGTATGTACGTATGCATGTATGTATGTACGTGTGTGTGTATGTGTGCATGTGTGTATGCATATATGTATGTATGTATGTATGTATGTATGTATGTCTGCATGCATGTATGTATGTATGTATGTGCGAAAAAGATAGAATCTGAAGTACACCAGAGTGAGAAAGAGGTAATTCATTCCTGACATTGCGAACCATGTTCGGCGTTTGGCTTCAGGGTAATTGAGGCCAGACTTTTTTATTCATTGGTTGCGGTCCCGCCGACTTCGAAAAACCCGAGATAAAAAAAGAAATGAAATTCGTCTTTTTTTATTTCCGCCGATCTGCCGACTAGCGCTGTTATAACGATCAAAGTTATACAAAAAAAAAAATAAATAAATAAAAAAAAAAATAATAATAATAATCAATTAAAAAATCACTGTGGTTCTACTGTTTGTACAAAACATGCAAAGCCTGGTACGTCATACAGTAGCTTCTGTGCTCATCAGCCTGGCCAGTGAGAAGGTATAAATGAAAAAATACTGAAAAGAAAGAAAAAAAATACAACCCTTCGACCTGTGAACATGACCTCCTAAAAGCTTTATAGAAATAAACGGGTTGGGTGAAATTCTTTTCTTTTTTCGCCTTCCGACCTAAGGGGAAGGATCCACGGTTCGCGTAACCCGATAGATAAAAGATAAGATCTGGCCTAAAGGTTGTTCCATCCCGAGTTACAACGGCGGCAACATGCGGCGCACTGGGAGTGGACCGTGGAAATCCCGGCACGGGGTCAGACGTCGCTCCCGTCCCCGGGGATATAATGTCACGAACTTCTACATGGACACAAAACCACTTTATTTCTTACTTTTTGAGGGTCAGACATCCCACCTTCTCTTTCCCTCACCCGTCTACGGAATAGGTTTAGAATGACATCTGTTTATGCCATCCTTGTCACTGGTCTTGTTTCCATAAACATTCTGACATTATATCCCAGGGGATATAATGTCACAAAATTCTACATGGACACAAAACAACTTTGTTTCTTACTTGTTGAGGGTCAGACGTCCCACCTCCTCTTTCCCTAACCCGTCTACAGAATAGGTTTAACATGACATCTGTTTATGCCATCCTTGTCTCTGGTCTTGTTTCCATAAACATTCTGACATTATATCCACGGGGATGCAATGTCACGAACTTCTATAAGGACACAAAACCACCTTGTTCCTCACTTTTTGAGGGTCAGACATCCCACCTTCTCTTTCCCTCACCCTTCTACAGAATAGGTTTAACATGACATCTGTTTATGCCATCCTTGTCACTGGTCTTGTTTCCATAAACACTCTGACATTATATCCACGGGGATGTAATGTCATGAACTTCCATAAGGACACAAAACCACCTTGTTCCTTACTTGCTGAAGATCAGATATCCCACCTCTTTCCCTCACTCCTCTACAGAATAGGCTTAGCATGACATATGTTTATGCCATCCTTGTCACTGGTCTTGTTTCCATAAACATTCTGACATATCCTCGGGGATATAATGTCATGAACTTCTATAAGGACACCAAACCACCTTATTCCTTACTTGTTGAAGGTCAGATATCCCACCTCTCTTTCCCTCACCCTTCTACAGAATAGGTTTAACATGACATCTGTTTATGTCATCCTCGTCACTGGTCTTATTTTCATAAACACTCTGACATTATATCCAAGGGGATATAATGTCACGAACTTCTATAACACAAAACCACCTTGTTCCTTACTTGTTGAGGGTCAGACATCCCACCTTCTCTTTCCCTCACCCCTGTACAGAATAGGTTTAGAATGACATCTGTTTATGCCATCCTTGTCACTGGTCTTGTTTCCATAAACATTCTGACATTATATCCCCGGGAATATAATGTCACGAACTTCTATAAGGACACAAAACCACCTTGTTCCTTACTTGTTGAGGGTCAGACATCCCACCTTCTTTTTCCCTCACCCCTGTACAGAATAGGTTTAGAATGACATCTGTTTATGTCATCCTTGTCACTGGTCTTGTTTCCATAAACATTCTGACATTATATCCCCGGGGATATAATGTCACGAACTTCTATAAGGACACAAAACCACCTTGTTCCTTACTTGTTGAGGGTCAGACATCCCACCTTCTCTTTCCCTCACCCTTCTATAGAATAGGTTTAGAATGACATCTTTTTATGCCATCCTTGTCACTTGTCTTGTTTCCATAAACATTCTGCTACCCTTCTTGTTTTCCTTGTATAATACCTCAGCTCCCTACCAATCCATATCACGTTGATAGTGCTCTACAATGTTCCTGTAGTCTTGTTGCATGCTTCTTTCCTGTCTCCCTAACATAGTGTACGTCATAACGAGACTAAAGAAACATCGTGATGAGTTTCACGAGGATAAATTTTAAATTTATGTGCTTTTTCGACTAGTCGACCGTTAGGTCGACTAGGCGAGGAAAGATGTGATACACACTTGTCGACACTACAGCACTTTTGTATTTCATTTCAAAAGGTAACTGTAATTGTAAAAGTTGATATTTAACTTTTTCATTAAGTAATTTGTCACAATAGGACCAATGATAATAATAATGAATTGGGCGCAAGTGCATGCACGTATATATATATATATATATATATATATATATATATATATATATATATATATATATATATATATATATATATATATACACACCTGTATATGAAACCAGTACTACTCTCCCTCTTTCTCTCACACACACAGAACGAGAGAGAGAGAGAGAGAGAGAGAGAGAGAGAGAGAGAGAGAGAGAGGGTGGATAGAGAGAGAGCAGGAAAAATATATGGTGGAAGATACTTAAAAAAGATCACCCTAAATATGTTTTTACTTGATGGGACATTAATTTCATGCACCGGCAACGTCAAACTTTATTATTATTTTCCTCTTTTCAAGTTCATAGGCGCTATTTATATTGTTTCATAAATTTAGTTCGAAATTGAATTTGTACGATATATACAAACAGATGTAATTCATTAGAAGCCTTGATTTGATTGCCAAAATATATCGGGCATTGTATTTCATGAAATACGTAGAATTATTGGTTCATTATTATATCGTTCGTTTTGTAAATATATATATACAAATAATTAACGAATACAAGTACATTGCACATACATATACCAAGAAATTCCGTCCGAGTCAAAGCATACATTCAATATTTATAACATTCAACATTCTTTTGATGTTCCTTCCATCAAAGTTCCTTGTGAATAAAGGGTAGATCCTGTTCTGACGAGTTAAACACCATATGAGGACGGAGCCTTTATTTGTACGACGTTTCGCTTATTACAGCTTTTTTAAGTTCTTGTGCCCTGACTATTGCTTATGTCTAGACCAGTGGTTAACATCGTGGGGGGCAATTTGATGCCATGCCATGGATGCCATGTTGTTTTCAAGTTTGTTTATGCCTATGATTTAACAAACTTTAACTTTAAATTTAAAGTAGAAAATCAAATTTTAAAAATTAAATAAAAGTATTGGTATTTTAAGCTTTTTCGCCCGAAACGGAGTTAATTTTTAAATAAGAATTATATATCACCACATGGGTGGACATCAAAATTCTAGAGGGAATTAGGTGGGGCATAATGGCCAAAAAAAGGTTGAGAAACACTTGATTAGAGGCAATGTAGCGAGACACAACACCTCCACAGCATTGTCCGACACCCAAAGCTGTTAAATTACAGGACAACTAAAATCCCCTTATTCAGTTCGAGAATTTAAATAGCAGACAAGAAGAAATATCTCCGGGCCACGTTAATTTTTCATTTGTTCGCAACCACTCTCCACTCACATCTATCTCTTACCCACTTCTTTCCCTGCTCAACAGACATTCCGCTTGCACCCATAGTCCCTTTCACCCCACCCATCCACCTCATTCTCGGTCTTCCTCTAAAGTTTTCCACTCAAGTTTATTCCACTCCCTTCCACCTCCCACACTATCATCAATCAACTCAACTTGCCAGCTCTCTTTCCATCTCCGCACTCCGCCTCACCTCTTCATTTAATACTCTATCTATTCTCGTAAACCCAATAATACTCCTTAATCACTTCACCTCGAACACGTGTAGACTCCTTTCTGTCATTCTGAAATTCCAATCGACTTCTTTATACAGAGTTATTAGCACAATCACCTCTACGAGTATTCTTCTCTTTGTGTTCATTAGCAGATACCTGCTTCCCTTTGTGTTCATTAGCAGATATCTGCTTCTCATGACACTTTTCATTCCCTCATGACATTTATTTGTTTCCATTACTTTATCATTTACCACCATCCCCTACTCCTACGTCACCTGCTATATATGACCTTAGATACTTATAATTCTCTACTTCCTCATCTTCCTCCACGACGTTTAAATCATAACATTAACAAAAATAGTGGTGATGATGATAATGATGATGACGATGACGACGACGGTGGTGTGGTGATGACGATGATGATGATGATGATCATTAAACTAAAAATAACAATGGTGGTGGTGATGATAATGATGATGAAATAATGATAATAATAACAATAATAATAATAACAATAAAAATAATAACAATAATAATAATAATAATAATAATAATAATAACAATAATAATAATAACAATAATAATAATAATAATAATAATAATAATGATAATAGTAATAATGATAATAATAATGATAATAATAATAATAATAATAATAAAGATAATAATAATGATAATTATAATAACAATAATGATAATAATAATAATAATAATAATAAAGATAATAATAATGATAATTATGATAACATTAATAATGATGACAATAATAATAACAACAACAATGGCAACAATGATAAAAATGAATATAATAATAACAATGATATCAACGGTAATATCAGTAACACAAATGAAAACACACTAACGATAACATCGTCGGTCGATGTCAGTGTTGTTTTGCAGGACGAGGTGTAGCTGATACAGCTCACGTCACGTCAGCCTCTAATTAGCAAAAAAAAAAAAAAAAAAAAAAAAAATTGGGTGGAGAAAGAACGATGTCACTTTCTTACTCCAGTCGAGTAATCGATGCCTACCTCGCCACAGCACCACTAATTACAAGAGGTGGGGGAAGGGGGGAAGAGGGAGGAGACGTTAGCGAAAAAAAGATGGAAGAAATTGTCAGGAAAGGAGAGGGTGATGAAGAGAAGTAACTCAAGAAAGAGCCAATGACGATAATGAGAGACTGCGAGATTGCCTTTTGCACCCCAGTGAAAAATGATGCAGGGGAGAGAGTGTATGAAATAGAGAGAGAGAGAGAGAGGATAATAAAAAATAACAATGAAATTGAAAAATAGAAGGGAAAGACGCACAATAATCCATCACTGTGTATGTAGACAACCATAATCAGGCACACACTCAAACTCACACACACACACACACACACACACACACACTCTTCCAGGAGGGAAATAGCTATCGATCACGACCAACACGTGATCCAAAGACCAAGTGAATACACACACACACCTATATTAATAAGAAATTGGAGACCTGGAGAGAATTTGTTCCCATGCTTCCCTTCTACTGTTACTGGTTGTATCCGCGTGAAAACCGGTTTGTATTCAGAAAAAGCTTGACCTTGTTTTTATTGTAAAAGTTTGATTAGTAAAAACATTACAAGAATCAGGTCGTAACTTGGATATTAATAGTTAACCATTGAAAGATATTGGACAATTACAATCACCCGTCCTGACCACCAGAATATCTATTTATTCTCCCAAACTTCGTCTCCTGTCCAGAAGAGGGGGATGAGGATGAGGAGGTTGTTGTTGTCGTCATTGTTGTTGTTGTTATGATGATAATAATAATAATAATAATAATAATAATAATAATAACAATAATAATAACAATAATAATAACAATAATAATAACAATAACAATAATAATAACAATAATAACAATAACAACAATAACAATAATAACAATAATAACAATAATAATAATAATAATAATAATAATAATCATCATAATGATAATAATAACAATAATAATAATATTTAGATAAAACACTGAAAGTAATGCATATTACGACCATTATTTTTCCCGAAAACATTTACAATAACGAAAGAAAATCAATCTGAACACAGCAATTGGATAAAGGTAAGGGAACTTTAGCTCTGTTCATACTAGCGGTTCGAACCGCGCGGAAACCGTGGAGGTACGGCATAGTCAAGGAAAAACTGCGCGACTGTGTGTGAACGACTCCGTTGATTTGAATTGTAATTGAACCCCCCCCCCCGCCCATGGTGGTTTTAAGCAGTGGTGGTTTAAATCGTGGCGGTTGAAACCGCAAGTGTGAACAGCGCCTAAAAAGACTCGGGTCAAGTGTTCGCAACATAGGTTGAGGCGACGGTGGACATGATGTCGGATCCGAACAGACAAAAAAAAAATATATATATATATAAAATAATAAATAAATAAATAAATAGAAATAAATAAAACAATAAAAATGAAATAATATAAATAAATACATAAATAAGTAAAATTATAATGAATAAGTAAATAAATAAAGAATAAAATAAAATAAACAAATGAAATAAAATAAATAGATAAAATAAGCAAGCGAATCTAGAGACCATTATCCTTTAAAGGCATTGAAATCCCCGAGGTACTTGATGAAAGGGAATCGACTATCTTCGTTCTGAAACTATGACAGTTCTGAAGTTTTAGGTTTCAGGTTCACAAGTTCACGTTAGTACGGGCAACGGGAACGCAACGTATAAAAACCTCTATACATTTTTCATTCTCTCTATTCATCACATATTCACTTTGACCATCGCTCCTCATTATTAGAAACCTCGTCTAAATCCTAAGTTTCATACAGCGGGCAGAGCGGCGGAGGTGGGTGGGGGGGGAAGTAATATGAGTTGTTTTTCCGCTCTGCTGTGACCCAAGGCTGGATATGATGATAAAGCTGTGGAATACAAACAACGTAACTTGGGGATGGGGAAAGTCGGGCCGTCTTGTTGTCCTTGAGAATCCTTGGCAGCGGCAGGAGGGGACGGTGGAGGGCCCCGAGAAGAGTTTAGAGAAATAAAAGAGAGAGAGAGAGAGAGAGAGAGAGAGAGAGAGAGAGAGAGAGAGAGAGAGAGAGAGAGAGAGAGAGAGAGAGAGAGAGAGAGAGAGAGAGAGAGAGAGAGAGAGAGAGAGAGAGAGAGAGAGAGAGAGAGAGAGAGAGAGAGAGAGAGAGAGAGAGAGAGAGAGACGAGGATGAGAAAGCCTGATATACACAAACAGACCAAGACAGCTTGCTGCCCATCTGTAATTTCTTGAACTTGCAAATACAATTTAATGTCGCCATTACACGTGTCTTATATATGTGAACATCATTAGATTAGTGTTCCACCATTTTTAAAGCCTCTTCAGCGACTAATTTAATATCACTTTAATATGAGATTAAAATAGATGTTTTCATATTATGTCACATTTGCGTTACGATCTAACCGGAAAAATAATATTAAACGTCTTTTTATTCTCAAACTAGAACGCTTATTAGCGTACATATTGACACTAAACTCAGAGTTGCCTTTATTGAATTATATTATCTGGCACCTTTGCAGCAGGTTTCTATAATACACAGAAAAATCACTATCCTTTCCTTTCAAATTGATCAAAGATGGTTTTTTTCATTCGTGCTAATGAAAGATTTTCATCCAGAACTCATTCTTTTTTTATTTGATTAGCTCGTTTGACTTAACGAGCTTATCAAAAGAATAAAGGCATTGTGGAAGGTATTGCAGTTGTACTGTATGGGGAAGGTTGTATAAGGCAGTCAAATATTTACGTGATTTGTAGAGATTTTGTTAAGATTGGAAGTGGTAGGAATGAGTGGCTTAAGGTGAAGGTGGGGGGGTCCATCAGGATTGTGTAATGACATCATGGTTGCTCAATGTGTACATAGACAGGAAGGTACTGGAGGTAAATACAAGGGTTGTGGACAGAGGTTTAGAGGTAGCTAGTGAGGTGAGCCAGTTGTTGTTGCTGATGATACTATGCTTGTGGTTGGGTTAATGGAGAGTCTAAGGCAACTAGTGACAGAGTTCGGGAAGGTATGTGAGAGGACACAGTCGAGAGTATCTGTAGGTAAAAATTAGGTGATGAGATATACACGGGTTGAGGATGGCAATAATTCAAATGTGAGGCGGAGCATGCCGACAGGAGACCCTTTGGTCCATATCTAGGTCGGATGCAAAAAAATCGTATTAATAAATTAATAAATAAAAATTATAATAATGTACAGAAGAGAGACTTGAGAAAATTGAGTGTTCCAAGTATGTAGAGTCACATGTAGCAGGGGACGGAGGAGTCGAGGTGGAGGTAAACTGTAGAGTGAAGGAAACAAGTGTCGTGGGGGAAGGAAGAGTTTCACGAGAGACAGGTGTCTAAGGGATAGATGAAAATAAAAAACTATATGAAGAGTCTGCCTACGACACTGTGTTAGGAAAATACTTGGAACTTCAGGGAGGGAGGAAGGAGAAATTGAATTGTGTTTGAGATCAAGTGTTTAAAAAGAATGATGGTAATTACAAGGATGGATAATAAGGAAAGAGGTGAGGAGGAGAATAAAGGGTGGAAGGCTGGCAGATAGGGTTGATAAAATACTATTGGGATGGTTTGGGCATATGGGAAGAATGAGTGAGGAAAGGCTTGTAAAATGAGTATGGAAAGTAGAGGTAGATGGAGGTAGACTTAAGGAGAAGGCCGAGAATGTGATTGTTGGATAGGGTGAATGGGGGATTTGGGTAAAAGGGAAATATCTGTCGAGTAGGGAAGGGAGAGGGTAAGTGATAGGTGTGAGTGGAGAGTGATTGTGTGTGGATGATAAATTGACGAGGCAATTCCTTGCAGTGCATTATGTTTAATTGCATATTGCACTAAATATTTTCTTCTCTAAACCTTTTCCTACCATATATCAGATTACTATTCGTTCATATTTACAAGTCTATCATATTGAAAAGGTAAAACATTTATCACTATTTTTATTTCAATCTGTAGTATGCATTCTGTAGTTTGTTGAAAGACATATGTTTCAACATTATAAGCCTAAGGGGAGGTGATCCTAATTTCAACCCCCCCCCCCCAAAAAAAAAGAAAAATAATAATAATAAATAGAAACAGAATCAACTCACTGGAGGTACTGAAGATGAATTCATGACATTGGCGGCAAAAAAAAAAAAAAAAAAAAAAATCGATAAAGTTTGATCAAATGGGACTATGACCTCTTTTCTCTACATTTTTCTACGTCAATGAAACGAACGAAATAATTTGACGGGGTTCAAAATGAATATGCAAATAAACAAAACAAAACAGGATAAATAAATTAATGAATTAATAAATGAACATTGCCATTCAGTCTGGATGGTGTTATGAAAATGTTTGTAGGCCAACGGTGGTTGTAATGAAAACAGAAATTAAAAAAAATAATAATAAAGTTAATCAATGAGCAGTGAGGCGACTTGTAAGAGCTACGTAGATTACGAGGACATTTTAGACAAATACGAAGAGACATTTAGGATTTCAAAAGAAAACATCATTTTTGCATTTGAAGAATCAAGCAAAAATAAGCGACGAAAAAAATGTAAATTGCATGAAGTATTTTATTTCAAAGCTAACTCAACGTCAGAGTTTTAGATCTTCACCCAAAAATGGAATATAAACTTGGTATTGTCAAGAAGCTTAAGTGTAAAAGTCTTTCTATATTTCATGGTTCTACCCAGACGAAGGTAGAGGACTTTTCATATTTAGAGAACTGCTGTAACAAAAGCCAGACTGTTTTATTCAGCTTTGAGAGTCTCCTCGTCGTTAGAGAATTAACCCCTTCACACTAGCGGTCTGAACCGCGCAGAAACCGTGGGGGTGTCACATAGTCAAGAAAAAACTCCGCAGTTGTGAGTGGATGTCTTTATTGACTTGCACTGTAATTGAACCGCGGCGGTGCCACATAGTCAAGGAAAAACTCCGCAATTATGTGTGAACGCCTTCATTGACTTGTATTGTAATTGAACCGCGGTGTCTCAAACTGCTAGTGTGAACAGGACCTTAAGGTGATCGCTTTGACACAGGTAAGCGTCTCCTGTTGTAAGTTCCCTATTTTTGTATTCTTTATATGAGAATCTTCTACCCTGTGTGCGTGAGTTTGTGTGTGTGCGTGAGTTTGTGTGTGTGTGTGTGTGTGTGTGTGTGTGTGTGTGTGTGTGTGTGTGTGTGTGTGTGTGTGTGTGTGTGTGTGTGTGTGTGTGTGTGTGTGTTTGTATATGTGTGTGTGTGTGTGTGTGTGTGTGTGTGTGTGTGTGTGTGTGTATGTGTGTGTGTTTGTATGTGTTTTTGTATATGTATATATGTGTGTGTGTGTGGGTATGTATTTACCTAGTTCTATTTTACGGGAAGGGGAGTTACGCTCGCGGTGTGTGTTGTGTGTGTATATGTTTTTGTATGTATGTGTTTGTGTGAGAGAGAGAGAGGGACAGAATCATTTCCCTCCGCTAGCAATGTCATTTCCCCTCCTTTTGGGCCTCCGTTGTTGGTCCCCTCGAAGGCATCTTCCTCTTGCAGTGCCTCCCATATTGCATTCCTTCGTCGGGCCGACGGGAGAGTCTGCCGGAGAGTCTGCCGGGAGGGTCTCAGACACCTTCGGCCCCGTTTTCTATCCTCACAGTTTCTTCTGGATGACGTCGACTGTTTTGTTCCTTCGATAGACACGCTTTGCGGACCTAAAGGGCTGAGGAACGTTTTTTTTTTTCTGTGCGATTATCGCTCAACGATGATCGTTCATGGCTCAGTGATAATCGTCAAACGATTGTCTAGAGCACTAATTCTTTGTTTTTTAATGCTGAAGTTTTTGCGTAGAGCTGTAAAATACGAGGGTGATCATCATTTTAACCAAACCTACCAAAGCGCGCTTACCAGAATAGGATGCCAGTTAGTAGGATGCGCGTCACCCGTCATCGGCTGTGGTGGTGGGCTAATAATCGCAACAAGCAAAGCGTACCTTTAGTCCAGTCTGGCTTACGCCTTCACCTCTAGGGTATGGGGGAGTAAGGGTGAAAACACCCTGTAGACCAAAAGGGTCGAGCCCGTGTCAATTAGGCATTTCACCTTTTTATTCAATACTTGTACACTTGAAAAGACGCAACATCTTAGCTGGTAAACCAGCAGGTGTTGAACAATGCCAATTCAGAGCTGTTGGTATGAGTGCAACTGGCCTCTGCCCTTCGCCATACTCAGCAAGAGCAATATTTGGAACCTCAAAACAGTTTTTTTTCTGTACTTTAGCTGAAGCTGTAGGCTCAGGGGTCAGTTTCCGGAAGTGGTTCAGACTCAAGAACAAACTCGTTTTCAGCACCACTTCTCTCCATTCTTAGGTCCTCATCAAGCAAAAATCTCTCAAAATCCCTCCTGGATGCGTCCTCTGCCTCTGCGACATTCCCCTTCTTGTTCCTCCTCTTTCTCTCCGTTTTCTTCTCCGTCCACTTCCCTCTCCATTGTCTTCATCAGTCCCTTGCGTCCCAGGAGATCAAGATCCTTCATTCAGTGAGATCCTTTATTTCCAACCCTCTCTTTCTCTTGATGTAGGTTAGAACTTTCAATTAAACATTTTTCTCTCTGTTTCAGGAGCATTTAAAGTAGAAACACAATGGCAAAAGCCGACAAGACTGTGAGAATAAACACCGTGTGAGATCGAAACCTTTATTGGTACGACGTTTCGCTTGTTACAGCTTTTTCAAGTACAGACATGGCAAACACTCGGCCTATATATACTCAGAGTGTTTGCCATGTCCGTACTTGAAAAAGCTGTAACAAGCGAAACGTCGTACCAATAAAGGTTTCGATCTCACACAGTGTTTATTCTCTCATTTAATGTAGACCTTGATCAAACAACTTTTACAGACTTCCTCCCTTCTCCTCACCAATGGTAATCTACCTCCCCGCCAATTTATCATCCATACACAACCACTCTTCACTCAGACCTATCACTTACCCTCTCCCTTCCCTACTCGACAGACATCTCCCTTTTACCCAAGTCCCCCTCCCTTCACCATATCCAACAATCACATTCTCGGCCTTAAGTCTACCTCCATCTACCTCTACTTTCCATACTCATTTTACAAGCCTTTCCTCACTCATTCTTTCCAAAATATCAAATAACTTGACTAACTTGCAAATGAACCCTGTTTTAGACTTGGGTTTATTGTTACTTGGAAATTTTTACTTCCTGAATCCAGACCCCCTTGGCTTTAGTCCTGATAGCTACCTTTTCAATTGAGATAGTACGGACACGCAATGAGGATGGACCCTGTAAGTCAGCGTTTCTCAACCAGGGTTCCCAAAAGGTCCCTAAGGGTTCCGCGAGAACAAGTGAGATAAGCTAATGTACTTTTGATTTTTTTTTTATCTAATTTCATATACGTGATATAATCAAACACGCATGACATATTCTTTGTTATTGCAATAATGTGTTATAGACATCATCCTATCTAACCTATTATTACGATGAAAATAAAATGAGAAAGATATGGTATATGTTTTTTTTTTGTGCAGGGGTTCCTTGAGACACGCAATTTATTTCAAAGGTTACGCAAGGCTAAAACGATTAAGAAACGTTGCTCTGAGGTATTACCTTTGGGCACCGAGAGGGACAAGACCAATAGGGAGACCCAGGAATTGATGGAAGGACGGAATCAGAGAAGCAACAGAAACGAGAGGAGAGAGAATGGAGACGATAGAAGACGAAGAGGAGAGGTACAGACATCGAACTCAATGGAGAAACTTCGCGAGGCATCACAACAACCGACAGGGCAACTCAACTACCTATGCATTTATTTATGTATTTTATTTGTTATTCACATCATTATAGTTTTTATTTATTATTTTATTATTTTTTGTTTTCGCATCCGACCTAGATATGGACCAAAAGGTCTCCTGTCGGCATGCTCCGCCTTTGTAATCCTTTGTAGGTGAGAAGGGTGAGAGGCTAGCTTTTCATAGATAACATAAGAACATAAGAATGAAGGAGACTGCAAGGGACCATATGGCCTACACTAGGCAGTTACATGTCCATTGTCATTTATCATCTAGCCTTCACTTAAAACAGCCAATAGGTTCAGTGCTTACTACATGGTTACTAAGTTTATTCCACTCGTTAACTACTCTATTGGTAAACTACTTCTTGCCCATAACTTCTTAAATCTAAAATTATTCAATTAAAATCCATTACTACGAGTCCTGCCCTGGTGTCTTAATATGATGACCTTGCCTGCATTACAGTCAGCATAAAAAAAATGCTCCACTGATAAATTCAACTTTTACTATCCCGTCCACTAGGTGGTTCTTCCTGTTACTTTTATTTTGCTTTATCAAGTAGATGCCATACCTTAGGATGTTCCTCAAAGTTGGTAGTTCAGACACTAACAACTCCGGTCCTGTGGAAAAAAAAAAGAGTAGATGAGAAATTTATTTCTTTTTTGTTCTGACTTCATCCATGTTCTTAAGAAGTTCACATGGAAATGACGATGAATCAGGTGGATATTCACTGCAAGCATGTAAAGGATAACAAAGGCGGAGCATGCCGGCAGGAGACCTTTTGGTCCATAACTAGGTCGGATGCGAGAAATAATGATATAATAATAATAATAATAATAATAATAATAATAATAACAATAATAATAATAATAATAATAAAAATGAATAAATAAAAATTGTAATATAAATAATAAATGAAATAAATCTATAGGTATAATTAAATAGTAAACAAACAGGTATAAAGTAAATAATAATAAATTGACAGATAATCTTATAACAAATGAAAATCAAGCAAATGATAAACACAGCCAAATAATAACAAACAAATAACATAAAATAAATGAAAGTCTTTACAGTTGTTATTGTAAACTGCCAAATATTTGCTTCACAGGTAAAACAATCTAGTAATAGCCTCTTAGGAAGGAACATCCTCTAAGAGTTTTCATTTGGAAGTGGGTAGAAACAACTTCGCCAACCGTGTAGTTAATGAATGGAATAAACTTCCTGCAGAGGCAGTGCAATGTAGTTTAGTTCGAAGCTTTAAGATTCGTTTATATAAACACCTAAACAAGATGCTGTAATGTCTGCCATTTATATTATTTGTTTATTGTTTGTCTTTATTATTATTTGCTTGCTTTTCATTTATCATTAGTTATCTGTCAATTTATTATTATTTATCATTTACCTGTTTGTTTATTATTTAACTATACCTATGCATTTATTTATTTTATTTATTATTATTTATATCATTATACATACATACATATACCAAGGCTTTTTCCCCCTTACAAGGGAGGTAGCTAAAAAGGGAATGGCATAAAAACACTCCCACCCATTTCATCCCTAAATACACTCCACACCCCTCCCACCCTCCCTCATTTATTTATTTATTCATCATTTTTATGTATTATTTTGCATCCGACCTAGTTATGGACCAAAAGGTCTCCTGTCGGCATGCTCCGCATTTGTAATCCTTTGTAAAAATCCTTTGTAATCCTCGTGTTCTAACGCCAGTGTTTACTGGCCAAGCGGATTACTGTAGAGCGTCGCTACTTGGGGCGGAGGTCGATGTGGCGGCCGCTCGGACCCGGCCACCAGCGAGTTGGACCAAGGGCATGGTTCATTAAATTCTACGCTACAAAGTCCTCTGTAAAGGGGCACCGTCGTGGTCAAGGTGGAGGCAATTCGGACTCTGCCACCAGCGAGTTGGACCAAGTGCATGGTTCATTAAATTCCACGTTACAAAGTCCTTTGTATAGGGGCACCGTCCTTGCCTCCTGAAAGGGGAAATTTCGCGACGTTAAACTGAATCATCATCGTCTATCACCAGACTGTTTAACTCAGTTCGGAATAAGAGCTTGATTTTCATTCATTATTAGTTATTTGTCAATTTATTGTTATTTGCTATTTACCTGTTTATTATTCAACTATACGCATTTATTTCATTATTATTCATATCATTATAATTTTTATCTATTTATTTTTATTTGTCATTATTATAATTTTTTCGCATCCGACCTAGTTATGGACCAAAAGGTCTCCTGTCGGCATGCTCCGCCTTTGTAATCCTTTGTTATTAATGGTTGTTGTGGGAATCATCAGCGCCATATTTTTTCAGCTGAAGTTGAACCCCCAGGCCTGATGGGCTGAAAGTATTTCCATCAAAACTATCTCGACCAACCTCCAATCAAAACTATCTCCATTAACAGCTTCCTTCGGTTCGCAGTGAACATTAGATAACAAAACTAAAAACTAAAAACCCAAAACTCAAAAAAAAAAAGAAAAAAAAAATCTATCGTTTCATATACAATTCTTTTATTTTTTCTCCGAATGACGCCTGACAACTTTATTCAGATATGGACTTGCTCCCATTGGACAAGGCGATTCCTCATCCCCATCTTTACAAAAAAAAAAAAAAAGAAAGAAAAAAAAGGCGACAGACTTGCATAGCCAGAAAAGCCCTGAAACGTGATTACATCTTTTCAGGTCGTCTGAAAGGGGACGGGACGAGATGACGTAAGACCAGATCTATATACTTTTGACCTCCTTCCCCCCTTCCTTCCATTCAGTGATCCTAAGGAGCGACAAAGAACACGGGAATTAGTTCCCTCAATAGGGAACCATATTTTACTGATCTTGTACATCGACAAACGCTTTGTTTGTCCGGGACTGGTACGCGGATTTATCTTACTGGAACAGCTTTCAGTCTGGAGTCCACTACTGAGCTGAATAAAGTCCTGTGATTTTTTTTCTACAGCAAATTTGGATACTCAAGGAATCTATGAAAGATGAAATATCATTTATGATGAACCATGCCCTTGGTTCAACTTCGCCGGTGGCAGGATTCGAACCGCCATCCCCTCGACCTTCGCCGCAATTGACGACGCCCTAACCCGCTCAGCCAGCGAGCTTCCTGATATATTCCTGGTATCGTTTATACTAAACGTTTATAAGTTCAACTTCGCCGGTGGCAGGATTCGAACCGCCATCCCCTCGACCTTCGCCGCAATTGACGACGCCCTAACCCGCTCAGCCAGCGAGCTTCCTGATATATTCCTGGTATCGTTTATACTAAACGTTTATAAAGAAAGAAACTCAGTTGTCATGGATGATGACGCGGCAGTGTCCTGAAAGACAAAGGCATTAGTGAAATGTAGGTGACGAACTACAATTTTCTGGATATTTATGGATTTGGTTTTACAAGTTTACCGTTCGAAAGCTTGCTTAGGAACCTTGATTGACACTCTCTTGAAAGACAAAGAATCCGGGGTGATCTAATAGAGGTATTCAAATGGGTCAAGAGCTTTAACAAGAGTGACGCAAACAAGGTCATCATAACAAGACACCAGGGCAAGTCGAATGTTCGTAAGAAGAGGACTGTCTGTATACCGACAAAATCAACAGACATGGGATGAAAAGAACTATGGCATAGTCTGACACAGACATTTAGTATATGTCACCTATGGAATAATATCTTCCAGGGGAAGAAGTAGAACGTAGAACGAAGCGTGAGAGGAGACGAGGACTGAATTAAACATTCCTAGAATATGCACTTCTATAATAAGTAATTCATGACGTCACAAAGATGCATCATGTTTCCAGCGCTGTGTTTTTCATTTCTCGATATTCAGTAATGTACTACGTTTAGATTACCTTGGCGAGAGATTGATGTAGACAGAAAAATACATCAAATGCATCAAATGATGAAGAACAGGTCCCATTGCACGTCTGTTTGACTGCAAAAAATAAAACTTCAAAAGCGATCACAGTCCCATTAAACGTCTGCTTGTTAGGTTAGGTTAGGTTAGGTTAGGTTAGGTTAGGTTAGGTTGGTTAGGTTAGGTTGGTTAGGTTGTTAGGTTTCGAGTCCTGGGACCCGAATCATGTCTCTTGAGCTGCTTCCCGACAGCCCTGGACAGGCGGGGACGCGACCCAACATCGGCCAGTGGCTTGTCCTACCAAAGGGTTTCTCACTTCCCGCTTCGTGGTCCCATTGTACGTCTGCTTGACTATAAATATTAAAAATTCAAAGGCGATTAACACATTGAATGTCTCTCTTCGCTGGCACCTCTGTTGGGATTCTCTTATTTACGTTAAATATCTACACATATCAAACAATAATACAACAAATGAGTTACTAAACCAATATAACATACGTAGTAGATATTGCTTGAAAAGGCTGGAAAATGTTTTATTTTACAAATGCTTCTGGAGGGGATTTTGTATTGGTTTAATTTTAAATGTTTTTCTCAGTTAAATAAAATCGTCTGATACTCAAAATTGACTTTTGATTAAATTTGTTAAGATCTTCAACAGTTCAACAGAAATAATACCAAAATCACTGCACCATTTTTTTTTTACTCGAGCTTGATTGAGTGAAATTAAGTTAATTTCATCAAAATGTACGACTCTTGTGTCAAAATGCAGGACAAATGACTTTGCAGACTGTAAATGATTTGTGAATGCTTTGCTCTTGCAACCTCACATAACTGTACGAGGAATTATAATTCCAGAGAGACTGGATATTATCTTGCTTCATTTCATTGTTCATAGCACCATTGCCGTTGTCATCGTCGATATTTTCATTATTTAAATAGTTAAACCATCATCACCATCATCATCAATATCTTGTCATAATCTTACTCCCACTATTACTATGACGACGACGACGACGACGACGACGACGATGACGACGACGATGGTGGTCATGGTGGTGGTGATGGTGATGATGATGATGGTGATGATGATGATGATGATGATGATGATGATTGTGGTGATGATGATGATGATGATGATGATGATGATGAAATTCGCCTGGT
The DNA here is from genome assembly GCF_046742065.1 of Oratosquilla oratoria. NCBI lineage: Eukaryota > Metazoa > Arthropoda > Malacostraca > Stomatopoda > Squillidae > Oratosquilla > Oratosquilla oratoria. The sequence goes on from NC_134801.1 coordinate 51,482,334, forward strand.
AGCAACCTGAACATAAGAACGGAGAAAACTGCAAGAGACCATAAGGCCTACACTAGGCAGTTCCATGTCCCTTCCCACCTATCATCCCTATCCATAAAGTTGTTTCATCTTCTCTTAAAACAACCAATTATAGTTTCAGCGCTCACTAACTACATGGTTACTAACAAGTCTATTCAATTCCTTGAACACTCTTATAGTAAACCAGTTCTTGACTATTTCCTTCTTAAATCTAAATTTGTCCAACTTGAATCCATTACTACGAGTTGCCCTGGTGTCTTAATATGATGACCTTGCTTGCGTCACCCTTGTTAAAGCCTTTGGTCCACTGATTGAACGTGAGAAACCATCATGATCAGTCCCCGGCTTTGTTTAACGGTAGTCAAAATTATTCAAATTTTCAAATATACTGTGGATGTACTGTGTCTTGCTGCACTGCGTTTGACCCAGGGCAGTTGGGGGATGCAGGTATGACCCGTCATCCATGAGAAGCTGAGATGGGACAGGTGGAGGAGGGGAGTGGAGAGGGTGGGTTTAGGTACGTCCCTCTGACTTGGCTAGCTCCCTTGTAAGGGGGAAAAAGCTTTTGGTATATAGAAAATAGATATATACTCACTAAAAGGTAAAAGACAAGTTGAAAGCGTCTGACATCACGTTTAACAGACACCGAAGAAATACTAGTCAGCTCCTCTGGAGCATTAAAAAAAAAAAAAAAAAAAAAAAAAAAAAAATCCAACTGAGTTTATTTGAACAAACTGAAGACAATTTCCAAAAGGAAGTGTCATTTTAGTAAGAGCTTTTTTTTATTTATTCTCTTTATTTATTTTTATTAAAAGGAAAAGCTTATTTGGACAAAGCGAAGATAATTTCGGAAAGGAGGTCTCATTTTAGAAAAAGCTTTTTTTATTTATCTTTATTTTTCAGTTATTTATTTTTATTATCATTATTACTATTTGCTGTTCTTTAATCCTGTCCGGGTGTGTGACGACAATTTTCTCATACATTTTCTCTTCTTTAACAGTCATAAGTTGTTTCTCAAACATTTTTGCAGATTGCACATCACCTTGTTAGCACACACTACCGTCCTCCGTTTTCTTTTTGATGACGTATGATCAAAGGGAAACTAAAATTTCTCGCAGATGTACAAATTGACACCCAAGTCCCTAAGGTCGTTTTGCCTATCTCTATGCTTGGGCAGTGCGACCTTTCTGCATATGAAACAGATTCTCTTGAAGAGGTTTCGTTTTTTTTTATTTATGTTTTTGCTCCTTCTTGGCTCGGTTCTAGGACCCTGAGATTATATTCATTCGCTCGATAAATACGAAATATTCCTTGTTTATTTTCTCTCAAGGAGGGAGGTGGGTGGGAGGGAGGGAGGGAGGGAGGGAGGGAGAGGTGGTAAAAGGGAGTAGAGTGGATGGAGGATGAAACGTGTGGGAGTGGAATTATGCCTTTTGACTTTGGCTACCCCCCTTGTAAGGGGGAAAACCCCTTGGTATATATATATGTTTGGGTGTATTTTCTCTGGAGCGGCAAAAGATACTTTGCGTCATTCAAGAGGTTTCGGAAACTTCTCGAAGACACTCGAAGACGATCGAATACTCTTTATAAGGTTTTAGATCCTCTTTGATTTTTCGTACCTCTATGAAACTCCTTCCTATGATCTATCCTTTATAGATTTTATTCTGTCTAGGGCTAGGCGATTTTATTCAATGTAAGACATAAATAAAAATAGTTTCCAACTGTTCAATTTCTTCCTTTTCTGGATGCATTTACTCCAATGACCTGTCCTCGTATTTTTCTCTTCTCTCTTTCTCTCTTTCACTCTCTCTCTCCCTCCCACCCTCTCTCCATTCATCCCTCTCTCTCTCCCTCCCTATCTCTCTCCCTCCCTCCCTCTCTCTGTCTCCCTTTTACTTTCTCTCTTCCTTTCGCGCTCTCTCTCTCTCTCTATCTATCTATCTCTCTCTCTCTCTCTCTCCCTTTCGCTCTCTGTCTCCGTTTCATTCTCTCTCCCTCCCTCCCTTTCTCTCTCTCTCCCGTTCACTCTCTTCCTTTCGCTCTCCCTCTCTCTCCCTTTCGCTATCTCTCTCTCTCTCCCTCTCTCTTTTGGTTCCCTAGTAATCCGTTTCTTAATACATACCTATCAGTGCAACAAAACATTCTCTTGAATCTCCTATAGACGCAAAGTGGCTTCTGTATTTCATTTGAATGTCATTTAACTGGAACTGTTTGCACTGCATTCCACCGGAATTCTGTTATCTCACATTTTCATTGTTACACTTCACTCATCACATATGTATCTTAGCTACATTGCACTTACTATATATATATATATATATATATATATATATATATATATATATATATATATATATATATTGTTGTTGATTTTATCCAATCCAAGAGAACCTTAAATGACATCAGTCTTGGGGATAAACACATATAATTTTAATGTATGTTTAAGACATTGATTTTTTAGAAGTTCTACCAAGGGATTCGAACCCTGACCTGTGTTAGCCTCTTGGCCTCGCGATTATGCACGCACATGTCAGGGTTCGAATCCCTCGGTAGAGATTCTAAATATTCAACATATCATTTAACACGTTCACGCTCAGATGTCATTTGTATTCCACCTAATGTCAGGTGATTCTGTTAATTGTCGTGTCACCCTTCAGTGACGTCATAAAAATGAATATCCGTTTGTTT
>NC_134801.1:51492539-51495039 GCF_046742065.1 Oratosquilla oratoria
GACCACCTACACCAACTCTACCTCCACCTCCACCACAACCACCACCATCACCACCACCTCCACCACCCTTCATATCTCACTCTGTCTATCTTTCACTCTATCCTTCTCTATCTTTCTTTTCCTTTCTTCCTCTCTCTTTCTACCTCTCTCTCTCTCTCTCTTTTCCTTTGTCTCTTCCTCTTCATCTCTCTCTCTGTACATCTCTCTCTTCCTCTTTCTCTTCATCTCTCTCCCTTTTTCTCTCTCATCGTGTCTCTCTCTCTCTGTCTATTACTTTTTTTCCCACTCTCTTTCTCTCCCTCTCTTTATTTTTCTCTCAGTCTCTCTCTCTCTCCCTCTCTCTGTCTGTCTTCCTCTCTCTCTTCCTCTCCCTCTCTCTGTCTTCCTCCCTCTGTTTCTCCTCTCCCTCTCTCTGTCCCCCTCTCTCTCTCCCTCTCTCTATTTGTCTTCCTCCCTCTCTCTCCCTCTCTCTGTCCCTCTCTCTGCCTCTCTCTCTCTCCAACCAGACTCTGTAACCTCAAGCAGGCTGTGGGAAGCGGTGCGATCTCTTGTTTCAGGAGAGAAACGTCGTTTGAAACCCGCAGGCAACGAAACACAATATTTTCTCTCTCTCCATCTGTCTCCTGTTTTTAATCGTCTCCATAATTCTTACAGATTTATCTCTCTTATTCTCATCTCTCTCTTCTCCCTTTTATTCCTTTCTTTTATTCTTTCTGTTTTATATCCCATTATTTATCATTTCCCCTTGTTTTAGCTTTTTTTCGCTAACTTTCAGTTTTATATGTCTTCTCATTTTCTTCTTTTTTACTTTTCTCCGTTTTCTTTTCAATTTTTTTTGCTTCCTTCCTTTTATTACATTTTTCTTATATGTATTCTCATTTTATTCTGCTTCTTTTTATTTTCCTTCATTTTCTTTTCAATTTTCTTTGCTTTCTTCATTTTCTTACACTTTTTTCTTTATCTTCTATTCCTTCTGCCAGGCAATTTCATTCAGTATCGTGGAGCTTTTCCATTTTCTGACCCCGTTTTCAATGTTCCTTTAAAGTAGCATTACGAGGTCGTAGGTTAATATACATAATACTTCTCATTATACCTATTTTTCATCCCTTCTTCGTTCCTTTAAAGGAGCATTATATGGTCGTGGGATAATATACATCATTCTTCTCTTTTTTTAATTTTCGGATTTCCCCCCAGCCCCCCCCCCCAAAAAAAAAAAAAAAAAAAACTTTAGTCACAGAACAATCTAGATTGAGTTGGACGAAGAATTTCACGTTAAGAGTAGGGAAGTGCCAAGTAATTTCTTTAATGGAAACTTAATTTTTTTTTTCGTTCATTCTTTCGTTTTTATTTCTGTCTTTCTGTCCTTCTATCTGTCTGTCTGTCTGTCTCTTCCTTTTTTTTTCTTTTTCTTTATCTATTTCTTTCTTTTTCGTCATTTTCTTTTTTAATTTCGCTCTCCTCCCAAAATCTACCGTTTCCTTCTGGGCTTGATCATGTTTTTGTTTTTGTTCTTCTTCCTCTTCTTTTCTTCTCTCTTCTTCCTCTTTTTCCTCTTCCAATGTTCTTCCTGTCTTTCTCTTCCTTTCTTACTCTTCCTCTCTTTCTCTTCCTCTTTTCTTCTTCCTCTTTTCTCCTCCCTCTTTACTTCTTCCTATCTTCTTCTTCCTCTTTACTTCTCCCTATTTTCTTCTTCCTTTTTATCTATTCCTCTTTACATCTTCCTCTTTTCTCCATTCTCTCTACTTCTTTCCCTTTTCTTCTTCATCTTTTCTTCTTCCTCTTTTCTTCTTATTTTCTCCGTCCTTACTATTTCTTCCCTTCTCCCTTTTCTATCTGTCCAACTGATTCTCTTTCTTTCCACAATCGACCTCTTTATCTATCTCTTCTTCCCCTCTTTCTCCTTTTTTCTTTCTTTTTCTTCGCCAAGTTATCCCCTTTCTTTAAAAAGAAAAACTCTCTCTCTCTCTTTCTTATTCTACATCCTTTTTTCTTTATTTTCATTTTCTCTTCTTTTTTTCTCTGCGTTCTCCCAGTTGCCTGAACCTATCTCCCAGCAGAAGGGGTCCATCCCATTTCTTTAAAAAGAAAAACTATCTCTCTCTCTTTCTTATTCTACATCCTTTTTTCTTTATTTTCATTTTCTCTTCTTTTTTTCTCTGCGTTCTCCCAGTTGCCTGAACCTGTCTCCTAGCAGACGGGGTCCATGGCAGGACGCAAAACTCATTATCTCCTTCTGTATCTCATTTCGATTCATACCACGACACTCCTACCTTGAGGGAGCCTTGGCATCCACAAACCTACATCCTCATCCTCATCTTCATCGTCATCCTCACATCCTTAATCCTCTGGAGGTGCTGTTACAATCAAAGGTCTACATCCTCTCTTCATCCTCATCCTCGTTTAAAAGATTACAAAGGATTACAAAGGAGGAGCATGCCGAACAAGAGACCTTTTGGTCCATAACTAGGTCGGATGCGAAAAAAAATATAATGATAAATAG
>NC_134801.1:51500039-51525039 GCF_046742065.1 Oratosquilla oratoria
ATATATAGTACATACTTCGAGGACCATTTCCTGCAACACATCATATTTCTAAAAACTTCATCTAATAAATAGATGGATAAATAAACAAATAAAGAATTAAATAACTAAAAATGGACTCTTTATTTCTGCCTATATTATTTTTTCAAGACTGGCAGTACAGCGTTTTGTTTACAAGTCCTCTTCCATCCAACCTTTTCTTTCCATTCTTCTCGACATACAGAGCCATGATAACGTTCTGTTCTCCTTATCCGGACACTTTCGTGACCCTTTCGCTTTCTTATTTACATCCACATCCGGTCCTCCATTCACTGCCAAACGCAAATCCAGAGATGTGAAATTCTTCATATCCTCTAGTTTCTCATCCTTTGAGTTCACATCCAGCTTGGTGCCACATTGACTACTTGTTCATCTCACGCATCCAACGTGGCGCCGCCTTCACTACTTGTACATCTCACACATCCAACGTGGCACCACCTTCACTACTTGTGCATCTCACACATACAACTTGGTGCCGCCTTCACTACTTGTACATCTTACACATCCAACGTGGTGCCGCCTTCACTACTTGTTCAACTCACCACTTTACTCTTGTCCACTTTTACTCTCACGTTGTCTTCTCTCACACACACTCTCACGCTCAAAGTCACCAACTACTGTGGTTTCTTCTCAGAATCAGCCACAAGCGCAGTGTCATATATTGTCCAGTTTATGTGTAGTGATGTGGCCTTACACACACATGCACGAACACACACACACACACACACACACACACACACACACACACACACACACACACACACACACACACACACACACACACACACACACACACACACACACACACAGATAAAAAAAGCACACACACACACATACAAAAATTCTTGACCCTCGGAGCTGGGGTACCGGCGGCTTGTAGTTCTGTACTACTTTTCATCCCTGTGCGGGGACCGAACTAAGATCGCCGATTTAGAGGTCGATCGCTGTACCACTACACCAACAAGAGTGTGTGTGTGTGTAATGCACCAAGGTCTTGGATCCCGTGTTGGACTCATGACCGACAGCTACTATTCTCCCGGATGAGAGCTCAGAGCCTATATATGACCGATCTATGGATAATGCTGTGACCTCACACACACACACACACACACACACACACACACACACACACACACACACACACACACACACACACACAACTCCCCGCCCACGAGAGTTGGAGTAACGACTCGCAGCGCAGCGATACTGAAATTATTTGATCCCTGGGCAAGATTTGAACTCGGACTGCAGGGTAGGCAGTTGTGAACGCTACCACTCCGCCGTCGAGCCGTGTGTGTATGTGTGTGTGTGTTTATACATTTGTATGAGTGTGTATGTGTGTGACTGTGTGTGTGTGTGTGCATTTGTACGAGTGTGTGTGTATGTGTATATGTATGTGTGTTCGTGTGATGCATGTGTGTATGTACGTAAGTGTGTGTATGTTTGCGTATGCACGTACATGTGTACATATGCCTACTTTCAATACATACGTGGGGAGGGAACGAAATGAAACTTTGTCCTTTATCGAAATTATCTTGCATCTTATCTTTATCTTTCCCTTCCTTGAGAGTTATCTTTTCCTCCATTCATTTAATTGTTTCCTGGACTTGACCGATCTCTTGTTTGTCTTTTTCTCTCCTTTTTATATTTACTATCGGATTTCTTTTGTCGAGTCAATGTTTTCACTCGTTTCCAACTTGTTTCGTTCTCTTCACTTTTTTTGATTTCTTTGGTCAGTATTTCTTCGTTCAGAACGAGTTCATCTTCTTTTGTATTTTGTTCATTTATTTTGTTTTTCTCTCGAATTTTACGACGTGTGGTATAGACTCTGTTCTCACTAAATAAAGAAAATATTCAGGTGAGGAGTTGAATAAAATAATCTGTATCAATAGAAAAAAAAATCTTGATGGATCAAAACCAAATTGACCATATCCCAGCAATTCTCAAAAATGTTTGGATCACTCTATGGCAATATCCCCGGCTAGAGTTAATGCCATATAACGAGCACAACTCTTTTCAGATATGCTGAAACAGAATATAGTTTGTCTTTTAGCTGAATTTAGTAACCTGACGTCATGCCAGCGGATAGAAATTAGTCGACTTTTTTTACACTTGTTTTCATATACTTTAAGGTCATTCGTTCTTTATATTTTCTTTCGTTTTGTACTTTTTCATGTTTTTTGACTCGCACTCACCTCATCAAACATTTCTTACAGTTACCCCTTTATTATCTGTTGCCACAGCAAGGGTTGAATCTGTTGATTTAAAAGAAGGTCGGATAGCTTTATCTGATGGGGATGATATTATTGTCTTTAAACTAACTGCTCCTTTAGTCGATATTATTATCTTCGATAAACTTACAGACAATCTCCAATCTCATTCCTAATGACTTCAAAAAGATATAATTTTTTCATTTCTTTTTCAATGTCATGTTCTTTATCGTTCTTCCTTATTATTAGTTTATTTTTATCTTTTTGTTTATTTTTCCGCTTCAGCCGTCTTGCTAGTTTCTATTTCTCTTCTTTGTACTTTTCAGTATTCACAGTCTTTTTCTCTCAGTATTTCGTTTTATTGTCCTTTTAGTATTTTGTTGGAGATATTTTTCTCGATTTTTAGTGTTTTGCTAAAAGAAAATCTCCTAATATTTCATTTGATATCTCGCTTTCAATATACAATTTTCATGAAGTCAATCTTAGTATTTCATTGCACATATTCTACTTCTTGCGTCGGTTCTTTCGTTTATTTCAACAATTCAGTTTTAGTATTTCCCGAAATATTTTGTCCTCAGTATGTCACTATTATTGTTTTACTCAATAATATTTGTGACAACATATTTTGTGCTCACAATTTATCCTTTGGATTAGCCATCATTTTTTCAGTATTTTTTTTTATCAATAAACTGCTCTCTCTATGTCTCTCTTTCTCTCTTTCTCTCTCGCTATCTATCTCTCTCTTCTTCATTCTCTCCATTTTGTCTCCTCTTCTCCCTTCTCCTCTCCTCATGTCCACATCTTGCTCTTTTTCCCTCTCCCTCAAGCTCTCTCCTTTCCTCCCTCCTCCACTCCTCTTGTCCCCATCTCTCTCTCTCTCTCTCTCTTTCTACCTCTTTCCTCTCTCCCCTTCTCTCTCTCTCTCCCTTCCTTCTCTCTATCTCCCCCTCCCCCCTCTCTGTCTCTCTCATCTCTCTTTCTCTCATCTCCCTCTCTCTTCTCTCCCTCCCTTTCTCTCTCTCTCCCTCCCTTTCTCTCTCTCTCCCTCCCTTTCTCTCTCTCCCTCCCTTTCTCTCTCTCTTTCTCTCTCTCTCCCTCCCTTTCTCTCTCTTTCTCTCTCTCTCTCTTTCTCTCTCTCTCCCTCCCTTTCTCTCTCTCTCCCTCCCTTTCTCTCTCTCTCTCTCTCTCTCTCCCTCTCTCTCTCTCCTTCTCTCTCTCTCTCCCTCTCTCTCTCTCCTTCTCTCTCTCTCTCTCTCCAGAGACCCATAAAGGTTTCTTGGCCAATTATGAACTTATGTTGATAAGAATCCAACGACTTGGAAGGGGACGAGGAAGACTTCACTGCCCAACGGAAGGAGGAAGGAGGAAGGAGGAAGGAAGGGGGAAGAAGGAGGAAGAAAGGGGGAGAGTGAGTGGGGAATAAGAAGAAAGGAAGAGGGAAGAGGGAGGAAGCGAAAGGAGGAGGTAGGAGGAAGTAGGGAGACGAGGAAGAAAGGCTTGTCAGATGGTTGAAAGTCTTTAAGAAAAAGTGAAGAATTTTCGTGTGAGGGAAGAAGAAGAGAACAAGCAATTTAAGAAGAAGGTACACAGAGAAAAAGAAAAACTCTTCGAAGAAAAAAAAATTCTTCGAAGATGGAAAAATTATCTGACGAAGGAAAGGGGAAACTAGTGGAGGAGGAGGGACGCCTGTGGGAAGTGAGGTCTTCCCAGAGAAAGAAAATTTCCCGAAGAAGTAGGAACTTCTGAAGGTGGAGTACCTCCTCGAAGGAGAGAGAGAGAGAGAGAGAGAGAGAGAGAGAGAGAGAGAGAGAGAGAGAGAGAGAGAGAGAGAGAGAGAGAAAAGGACTGAAAGAGAAATAATTAAACCCATGGAGGAGATGAAGAGCTTTGAGAGTGAATGCATGGAGAAAAGAAATATCTGCAGAGACTTTCTAAGAGAGAAAGATCCAAACTGAGACCTTTCAGAAATATGGAAATCTAAAAAAAAAAAAAAAAAAATGCTGAAGAAGAAGAGACCTGAAAAGGTGGGCGAGCTCACTGAAGATGTAAAAGTTTTTTGAAAAAAAAAAAAAAAAAAGTACCGAAATGGGACGAAGTGTCCCAAGGAAGGAGATTTGCCTCTGGAATGAGAAACCTTACGAAGGGAGGAAATTCCCTGAGGGAAGAAATTGAGTTTCCCAAAGGAAGAGTAGAAGACTCTTGCAAGAGGGAAGGAAGAAGAAGAAGAGGAATTTTCTGAAGGAGAGAGAGGAGCTCTCTTCAGGAGGAGGAGTATGAGTAGAAGGACGAGGAGGAGGAGGAGGAAGAGGAGGAGTAGGAGGAGGAGCAGGAGTGGGAGGCGTAGGAGGAGTAGGAGGACGAGGAGGAGGAGGAGGAGGAGGAGGAGATGGAGAAGGACGAGAAGTAGGAGGAGGAGGAGGAGAAGGTGGAGGAGAACGAGGGAGAGGAGCAGGAGGAGAAGGACGAGGAGGAGGTGGAGAAGGACGAGAAGTAGGAGGACGAGGAGGAGTAGGAGTAGGAGGAGAAGTAGGAGTAGGAGGAGGAGGAGTGCCCTAAGGAAGGTGAAGACCTTGGTATACAAATTATTTTCTGAAAGAGGAAGAACTCTCTTGAAAAAAGAAATATTGAAACGGAAGAACCTCTTCCTGGGTGGAGAACTACCTGCAGAAGGAGAAACCACCTTCCTTGAAGAACGAAGATGAAACCGATGAAAGAAGAGGAGAAGCCTGAAGTTGGAGAACAAGCTCCCTGGAGGAGGAGAAAAAGAAGGAGGAAAAGGAGGAGGAGGAGGAGGCGGAAGAGGAGGAGTAGGAAGAGGAGGAGTAGGCGGATGAGGAGAAGAAGAAGAGGAGGAGGAAGAAGAGGAGAAGGAGTAGGAGGAGTGGGAGGAGGAGGAGGGGAGAAGGAGGAGGAAGAGGAGAAGGAGGGGAGGAGGAGGAGGGGAGGAGGAGTAGGAGGATGAGGAGAAGAAGAGGAGGAGGAGGAAGAAGAGGAAAAGGAGTAGGAGGAGTGGGAGGAGGAGGAGGGAAAAGGAAGAGGAAGAGGAGGAGGGGAGGAGGAGGAGGGGAGGAGGAGAAGGGGAGGAGGAGGAGGGAAAAGGAAGAGGAAGAGGAGGAGGGGAGGAGGAGGAGGGGAGGAGGAGAAGGGGAGGAGGAGGAGGAGGGGAGGAGGAGGGGAGGAGGAGGAGGGGGGGAGGAGGAGGAGAAGGAGGAGAAGGAAGAGGAGAAGGAAGAGGAAGAGAAGGAGGAAGAGGAGGAGAATGAGGAGGAAGAGGAGTAGAATGAGGAGGAAGAGGAGGATGAGAAGGAAGAGGAGGAGGAGAAAGAAGAGAAGGAGGAAGAGGATGAGGATGAGGAGAATGAGGAAGAGGAGAAGGAAGAGGAGGAAGAGGATGAGGATGAGGAGAATAAGGAAGAGGAGAAGGAAGAGGAGAATGAGGAGGAGGAGGAGGAAGAGGAGGAGGAGGTGGTAGAACTCTCTGAAGGGGAATCAGGAACCCCACGAGTGAAGAGAGAAATGTCTGACTGTACAAAGAGCCAGAGACGACACAGAAACAAGACTGAAACAGAGCCAGATGGGCGAGTCACGTGGGCGAGCCACTGGGGGCGATTGAGCCAAGTTGATTAATTTTTGCTGTGACGTGTTGGGGAGGGGCGACGATGGCGGAGGAAGGGAGGAGGAGAGGGAGGAGGTGAGGGAAGAGGCAGAGGAGGAAGAAGAGGAAGAGGCAGAGGAGGAGGCAGAGGAAGGTCTGAATGAAGCTGGTGGGATGGAAATGGGGCTGATGGAATGGAAACGCGGAGTATGAAGGCTGGATTGAGATGGAGATGGAGTCCTGGGCCTGTGGCGAGGTCCCGGCAACACAATTGAGGTAGAGATTGAGGTGGCTGTGGTACTCTTCAGGAAGGTGTGTCAGAAATTATTTTCTTATTATTATTTTTTTTTTATCGTTCTCCAAGCGTAATTGTTGAGTCTTCAAATCCTACGGTTGGCAGGAATTATTTCTGTAGTTTATAATATTCAATTTACACTGAAAACATGTTACAGTGGTATTCTTAAAAAAATCTTTCCTTATATAAATCTCATATAAAACCTTGGAAGGGAAAGAATTATGTAAGATATTGCTTTTTAAGATTACCACCGTAAGAATTTTACGGTGGTACTCTTATGAAAAAAAAATTCCTTATATAAATCTTTCCCATCCAATGATTTATACAAGATTTATGTAAGGAAGGATTTTTCTTTAAGAATACCATCGTTAGTCCCTTCATTTTGAGGGCAGAGTCTTTGGCTGAGCAAAACATTTAGCGTAACAAGAATAAAATAAACAAAGAATATCATTAAGTGAAGGAGTTAATGAGTGATTAAAGTCCTTTCCTCGTTTGAATATAATCGTCCAGCATTGGATAGAGTAAAAACTCTAAAGCACCGAACTTTATGGTGATGATAGAGGATAAAATACAGTGTCTTGTGTAGGCCTTATGGTCTCCTGCAGCCTCCTCCATTCTTATGCTTTTATATTCACAGTTTGTGCACAAATGGGCTCATCAAGATAGCCCTTAACCGTTCTTGCCCAAAGTTACTTTCTTGGTTAGAATTAAAATTCTAGAGTTGGATTGAAAGAAATATCACAAGTACGATGCGGGCAGAATATGTTTAAGATGAACAGAGTTTGGAAGGGGAGGAAATTTAATTGCAGATTTCATGCCGAGAAGTGAAGAAGTCGAATTATTCACAGAGAGAGAGGGGAGGGAAGAAATGTAAGATAATTGTATGGTATTCTTACATATGTCTTTCTTCCTTTACCCAGAAAACTCCTTCAAGATATATATACATATATTTTTTCATCATGATCCATTCAAAAAGACAAGAACAAAAGAACAAAAGCTGCGATGGTACTGTTTTTCATGGTAAGGTACAAAGGCGTTATTTGTTGATCACTATTTGATATACATTTTCCATGTAGTTATTACTTTGATAGTTTTTTGTTTTTGTATAGAAAATACATCAGTACTCGCCACCAAACACCGAATTGGCATGGCGAAAGTAAGAGCCCTTCAGAGCATGAGGTCATAGCTCTATCCTCGGATACTAAAATCGTGAGCGACAGGATGTGATGAATTACAAAGTATTACAAGGGGGGGGGGTCATGCTGACAGGAGACCTTTTGGTCCATAACTAGGTCGGATGCAAAAACAAAATTATAATAATGATAAGTAAATAAATAAATAAAAATTCTGATCATACGAGTATAAATAATGATAAATAAAATAATCAAATAAATAGGTAAAGTTAAATAAGAAACAAACAGGTAAATAGTGAATAATAATAAACTGACAGATGAATAATAATAAGTGATAATGAAGCAAATAATAATAATCAAACAGACAAATAACAAACAAACAAATAAACAAATGGAAAGGGGATGGACGGGAAGGTCAAGCCGGCTGGCCCTCGACTCTTCAAGAAACATCGAAGTCTACGCAAAGACCTCACGCAGTTCTTCGGGAACAACAAGACGTCTGCAGAAGCTTCCGCCAGAAAGGACTTACGCTCCGCCTGTTACCATCAGTAGGTTGTAAGTTGCGACCGACAAATCCTTTAGGATCCGGCAAACCTTTAACGTCTCAGGAGAGTCTTGCGCGCTCTCCGTGATCGAGAGGTTGCAACTTGCAACTGGTGAATCTCTTTGGAACCCAGATAACTTTGCTTGTCCCCGTGAGACTTAGATCCTGTTTCACGTGATTGCTAGGTGGCAACGGACAGACCATCGGGTTCAACGTCACTGATGACATCATCGCCTTCTTTAAGATAAAGACGTATAAGAAAATGTTATAAAATTAGAAATATTGAAATGGGCGTGACATGTGGCAAAGATGCAAAGAAAATGGATGGCTGAAGATATGGCTCAATAATGGAGTACATGGATGACGGGTTTTTGGATTATCAAGAAAAGACTGGAGAAGACATTGTGTTGATAAAGATGTCCAGATATTATGCGGAATAGAAAAAAAAAATGGAAGGAGGTGGAGCACAAGACCAACGGACATGTTGAGATGTTTCAAAAAGTGGTTATGAGTCACCAAATCTCCCGAAGACTAGAGGAATAGGAGTAAGATCTGATCACTTTTGGAATCTGACCATACACTGTCGTAAGCTAGAACGCGTCTCCAGTTCCCTCATCTAGACCAAAGGAAAAATAAACGAAAGTGGAAGCTGGACGGAAGGTGCGTCCGTGTAAGGGGTTAATCACATGCTTATGAGGCAACTTTCCTGTTAACCTTTCGAAGATCAAAGGTTTAAAGTAATGAAACTAGGAGGTGGAGTGCAAGTTTTGGTACAAAGTCGTCGCATATTTATGGAACTACTTTCTCAAACTCGCCCAACCCTTTGCAGGGTCACGTGACCTTACAGCCTATGGCAGTTGGCAGACAACTTCATTCAGGAGTGTGGGCGCCATCTACCGGTAAAAATTAGAACTTTTCACGATTTAATCTAATGTGATTTTTTTCAAGTTAATTTTCACGACTTTCTCTTTCTAACAAACGATTCTATTCAGCCGAAGGGAGTACCAGCTTACTACAGCTCATGAATTAGTGTAAATTCTAGATGCCACCAGAGGATTTTATTTAGGAAAGGTTCGACATAATCTTGAACATAAAAGTTTGCTCTGTCCAATTATCATCGTTCAACGATGATCGTTCATGGGTCAACGATGATCGTAAAACGATTGTCTAAAGTACTAATTCTTTGTTATTTAACGAATCTAGTGGCAGTCACTCGAAACGAAACAGCCCCAATCAAAATCAGAGAACTAGTATTGTAGATAATCGTTTGACGATCATCGTTGAGCATTAATTATTCTCGACCTTTTCTTTTTATTAATCTACCGCCCACCAGACGGTTTTATTCAGCTGAGGAAATTCTTTACACAGGGAAAGAGTTAAGAAGCAGAAACCTCATTTTTGGGTGGCAGAAACCTTCTCCTTCTCCTTCACCATGGGAAATCAAAATCATCGATATGCACAAAGTTTCTTCGCAGACTCGAGAGCGAGCGGGAAACAGATAAGTTTCTTCTCGAGGAATAAAGATGAGGTGAGTGCGACTCGAACCATTTGAGCACCACAAATTCCATATAGAGCTAAAAAAAAAAAAAAAAAAAAAAAAAAAAAAAAAAAAAAAAAAAAAAAAAAAAAAAAAAAAAAAAAAAAAAAAAAAAAAAAAAAAAAAAAGTAAGAAGGCAAACTGCATTAGAAAATGTCTGGATGGTTACTGGATGACTCAACTTTCAAGCCAGGTTAGGTTAGGTCAGTTTAGGTTAGGTTAGGTTGGTTAGGTTAATTAGATTAAAATAATCTGAATTAGATGAGACTAGATTAGGATAGATTAGGTTAGGTTAGGTTGATTAGATTGAGATAATTTGAATTAGATGAGACTAGGATAAGACAGGCTAGATTAGTTTGGCTAGGTTGATTAGGTTATATACTATATATATACATACATACATATACCAAGGCTTTTTCCCCCTTACAAGGGAGGTAGCCAAAAAGGAAAAGGCATAAAATCATTCCCACCCATTCCATCCCTGAATACACTCCACATCCCTCCACCCTCCCTCTTATCTTAGCACCTCCTGGATGACGGGTCATCCCTGCACCTTGTCCACTGCCCTGGGTCAGAAGCAGTGTCGCAAGACACAGCACATCCACAGCAAGGCCGCTTCATTAAATCGGCGACCCCCCCTCTCCATCCCCTCATGCATAAAAAGAGAATACGGGGAGAAATCCCTTCGCTCTGGGTCAAAATTTGCTCACACATACTACCTCACCCCCCATCCCCCCGCCCATTCCATCTCATGCATCATAACATCCTCCATAAACAACCATTCTCCATTCACCCCTGTATTCTGTCCTCTCCCGTCCTTCCTCAACAGACATTCCCTTCTTCCCCAAAGCCCCCTTCACCCCATCCATCCACCTCATCCTAGGACGTCCCCTCATGTTCACTCCCTCCACATCTGCCTTCCATACCTCTTTTACTAGTCTTTTCCACCTCATCTTAGGACGCCCCTTCATGTTCACTCCCTCCACATCTGCCTTCCATACCTCTTTTACTAGTCTTTCTACACTCATTCTTTCCATGTGTCCAAACCATCCTAATACTCCTTCATCCACTATCTCCCAAATCCCTTACCACCCCTGTTCTCCTTCTCACCTCCTCATTTCTCACTCTATCTAGCCTAGTAACCCCCATCATACTTCTCAGACACTCATCTCAAACACATTCAAACTCCTCTCTTCCTCTCTCATGTTCCATGTTTCTGCCCCATACAGTGCTGTTGGGACAATCACTCCTTCATACAGTCTCCTCTTAGCATCCATTCCCAAATGTCTATTCCTCATTACACTTGGTGGATTAAAGAGTGTTATATATATATATATATATATATATATATATATATATATATACATACATATATTTACAGCACCCTGTTCTTGAGATATACACTCCATTCCTTTCCCGACTGTTGAGATTTGTGGAGACAAACCGATTCCTATAACAAACTCACCTCTCTGCATTTTTTGTCCTTTATCTGTATATAGTGTTTACTTCGTACAGCTTTTACCTTATTACTTTTCCTTACACCATATCACCACAAGCACCAGCTTATCATCTACAATAAACATTTTTCTATTTTCCTTTTCCAAAGATTCTGTGACCATTCTACTTAGGATGTTCTTCAGCTATGACATCCACCACTGGTGCCTTACCGTTCTTGGGCTTTTTTGTGTTTTCGTAAGCCATCCACTCCAGGGGCCTTGACACTTTTGAATGAACCGGGAATTCTTTTTAACTTTTTTGGTAGTTAAGGAGGTTCCCGAACTGAAAAGACTACAGAACGCTCACGTAACATGACCCTGCATGCGTTAACAGTGACTTGATATCATCCTCCTCCTCTTCCTTCTCTTCCCCTTCCTTCTCCTCCTCTTCCTCTTCCTCCTCCTATTCCTTCTCTTCCTCTTCCTTCTCCTCCTCTTCCTACTCCTCTTCTTCTTCCTCTTCCTCCTCCTCTTCCTCTTCCTTCTCTTTCTCTTCCTACTCCTCCTCGTCTTCCTCTTCCTACTCCTCCTTCTCTTCCTCTTCCTCCTCCTCTTCCTTCTCTTTCTCTTCCTACTCCTCCTCGTCTTCCTCCTCTTCCTCTTCCTACTCCTCCTTCTCTTCCTCTTCCTCTTCATGCTGCTGCTCCTCCTCCTCCTCTTTTCCACTCCTCAACTTCCTATACCATTTTATTTTCTATTTTTCCATTCACCAATTCAATAAAACGCGAATTTACCACAGTAATGGTGTCTCTCTGAAAGTCAAGACATCGCGTCCGCGCTCTTGTTCCCATAATTTAAGATAACCGTGTCATAAATTATAGTCCACTTTGGGTGCATTCACATGTGTTGCCAGGAAGTGACAAACTGAACGAAACTCTCCGAAAATGATGGCGTCTCCTACGCCCATAAATCGGGAAGAGCTCAGTGCATTCTTTCCTGCATTTTGTCACATGAAAAATAAAATGCTTTCCTAACGAGCCCCTACTCTGGCTCCGTAACCACTGCGTTAACGTGTGAAATTCAACCTAATTTAACCTTATCTAACCTAATCTAACTCAAGCTAACTTAACCTAACCTGATCTGACCTAACCCGACCTGTTCTAACCTAACTTGACCTAGTCTGACTTAGCATGACTTGACTTGCCCTGACCTGACCCGACCTGTTCTAACCTAACTTGACCTAGTCTGACTTAGCATGACCTGACCTGCCGTGACCTAACCTAACCTAACCTCACATAATCTAATTCAACCTAACCTAACTTAACCTAACCTTTCTTTGACATAATGTCAAAAGTTATCAGACCGCGTGTGGTCAACTACACCATAGTATTGCGAGAACACCACGAAATCACCTGAGATGTAGAGGGAAGGGACCCCGAGGTAGGGATAAGCACCGATTGGGAAAGAATTCTACTCTAATTCATCTCACATGTTAGCAACATATCCTTGGTTGCCGAAGAACTCTTGCGTCCAGAAAAAAAAAAAAAAATCAATGCAGGTTAGCTTCTTTCAAGAAAATATTCCCGAAAGGTTCATCATACGTGTTTCCATCGTTTTCCTTCTGAAAGAAAACGGGACTGCGGGTCAGCAGTTTCTTGGCCTGTGTTCAGTACCTTAACTGATAAATTAACATACATTTCCACTTTCTCGTCCCTCTATCTATATTCTCTTATCTCTACGTGCCATTTTCTTCAGGTGTTTTCTCGTCCTCTATGCACATTCCATCTACAGTCTCTCTCTCTCTCTCTCTCTCTCTCTCTCTCTCTCTCTATATATATATATATATATATACACATATACCTCTATCTCTCTCTTTCTCTCTCTCCCTCCCTCCCCCTTCTATCTGTCTTTCTCTTTCACCCTCTCGCTCCCCCTCTCTCACTCTCTCTCTCCGAACCTCCTTCTCTCCCTCCCCCCTCTCTCACTCTCTCTCTTCGAACCTCCTTCCCTCCCTCCCCCTCTCTCTCTCTCTCTCTCTCTTTCTCTCTGACCTTCCTTTCCTCCCTCCTCTTCTCTTTCTCTCTCTCTCCCTCTCCTCCTCCCTCCCTCACCCTCTCTTTCTTTCTCTCACTCTCTCCCCTTCTCTCTACATCTATCTCTCCTCTCTCTTTCATTCTCTCTCTCCCCATTACCCCCCCTCTCTCTCTCTCTCTCTCTCCATCAGTCTCTACAGACTCAATCTCCGTCTTAATTCGCACGTGATTTGGGCAGTCTTCCGCACCACTCTCCCCCTCCTCTTCCTCCTCCTATTCTTCCTTTTCCTGACCCTACTCCTCCTCCTCCTCCTCTCTTTACTCCTTTCCTCTTTTCTCCTTATATTCTTCCTTGTTTTCTAATATTCCTTTTCCTTATTTATTTTCCTCTTCACTTTTACCTTTCTCTTTATTCTTTCTCCTCCTCCTCCTCCTTTTCTTCCTTTTCTCCCTTCTTCATTCTCGAATTATTTCCTCTTCTTCTTCCTTCACCCCCAAAATAATCTTCTTCGTATCCATCTATCTCCTCTTTACTCTGCCATCCTCTCCTACCTCCTCCTCATTCTCTTCATCATTTCCTCTTCCCTATGTCTTTCTTCTTTTCTCCATCTCTTTCTTCCTTCTTTTCTTCTTCCTCCTCTCCTTTTCCTATACCTTTCCCATATCTTTTCCCATATATTTTTCTATATCTTTCTTCTCAACTACTTCTTCTTCTTTCTTTACTTTATGCCCCTATACTTTTCCTTATGCATGACTTTATAGATATACTATAGTTTAGCTTCATTGACCGATTCTCACTCCATATGTCAGCTATTTTTTTTCTTCAATGTCCACTCGATTCGAATGATGTCTTAACATTAACCTTGGGTTTCTATCGTCAGGAAGTCAGAATCTCGATTTGTGTCCATATTCTAGACCAAGTACATAGACTATACTGAATATGACAATCTCTTCAGAAGCAACCATATTAACCAGGTTTCTTTTACAAAAGATTAGACGAGAATAAACTTCAATATACAGTTGTAAGACTCACTGCTAACTGGCAGGTTCTTCGTAACGAATAAGAAAACTCCTAACAGATATATCTAGTAACGACAAATAACGGCGTGGACCATTGGTCAACCCATATATATATATATATATATATATATATATATATATATATATATATATATATATATATATATATATATATATATATATATATATATATATGGTTCCACTAAACGCACGGTTTCCCAAACTGGGTACGCGACCCCAAGTGGGGTCGGAAAGACATCTTGTATGACATTTTCGTTGTTGTTGCAAAATGTTATGAATTCAGTAATAAAATTCAATGATGTTAACTTTGTCTTTCATAACCTTACATTACCTTTCTTACACATATATTTATTATACTTGTCCCCTACTTTCTATAGCCAACAACTAGTCACATATATTAACACGTATACAAATAGATTATTGGGGTCACGTTTATATCATGAGGATCTTATTGGGATCGCCTGAAAAAAGGTTGGGAAATATTTGGCTAAACGTATTGAATAAGGTGGTGCCAGAAACTAGGAGGTAAGGTGAGATTTAATCAAGGACAAAACATCCAAAGTAACCATGGACATGACAATGAACAACTTCATTAGTGTTTTCATAAACGAACTATTCAGATCGATATATTTCGAATTAAATAACTCTTGTTACGTATTTCTTATCAAAAGATCTATTGATGGTCAATGCTTCTCTTCTAACTGTGCTTATATAAGAGATGAATTTCTTACGAAGAACGAAAAAACAACAACTAATTCTATCAATGGCACCAAAACACGTTCTTCTAATGCTGTGTGTGTGTGTGTGTGTGTGTGTGTGTGTGTGTGTGTGTGTGTGTGTGTGTGTGTGTGTGTGTGTGTGTGTGTGTGTGTGTGATTCACCTTGGCCTTTGGATCACGGGTTGGACTCATGATCAACAACTATTTCCCTCCCGGAAGAGAGCTCAGAGCTTATATATAACCGATCTATGGGTAATACTGTGACCTTACACGCACACACACACCCAACTCCCCAACTAGGAGAGTTGTAGTAACGGCTCGCAGCGCAGCAATACTGAAATTATTTCAGCCCTGGGCGGGATTCGAACTCGGACCACCATAGTGGCGACCGGGAGCTCTACCACTGCGACAGTGAGGGTGTGTATGTGTGTGCGCGTGCATGTATGTGTGTGTGTGTGTGTGTGTGTGTGTGTGTGTGTGTGTGTGTGTGTGTGTAAGAGTGTATATATGCGTTCTCGTGTATTTTCATATATATCCCCAGAAACGTCACTGAACTTATGAATACTTTTACAGTAATCACTTTTCACACATTCTGCACATCAAACATCTCCCAGACCTCCAGGAGGACCAGGTCGTTTCAACTTTGCGTCTTCGGGAGTTTCACGCAAAGTTTTCTTATCATTTGATGACATCACATCCGGTACGATCTCTGTCTTCGATTTACTGACCCTGTGGCAGGAGAGGTGGTCGATCAGAGGAAACTTGGTTGGTGACCTTACATAGGTCATTGTTTTTCACACACGCGCAGGCGCGCACGCATGCACATACACACACACACACACACACACACACACACACACACACACACATTCCCGGTGTGTGGAGTGTGAGTGGTCTCAGACCTACCCAGAGATCTGCTAATAATGAGCTCTGAGCTCACTGCCGTAGGGTGGTGTCTGGCTGTCTCGAAAAGAGGCTGCAGCAGATCCGAGGTGAATACATATATATATATATATATATATATATATATATATATGCACGTATACATATACATATAAATATACATATATGTATACATATACATGAACATATACATATACATGCACATATACATATGATATTTGGTCATATTTACTATCCTTAAATAGACCGATTTAATCACATTGAATTCATTTTTCCTTATTGGTAGCATAAAAAATTACATATTATGTTCTCACTTTAGAATCAAATTTTTTTTTTTAACCAATTTCATTGTAGAGGCCCTCCAATGAATTAATTCAACTACTCCAACCACTCCTCCCAGAATAAAATATAAATAAACAAATAAAGAGAATAAAACAAAGAACGGAAATAGTTTAAACATTGTCTCTGGACTTTATGAAATTGTCAGATGTTAACTAAAATATGAATAAAGTTTATTCACGAGTGAGGAGGTACAATTGCTATTATGCTCTACACAATGTCCATTTAAATTAACTTTTATTTTCATTTCCCTCTCCCCCTGTTACCAACTGCTTCCTGCTTTGGCCTTTCATGAAGTCGTGCCAGGATATTCTGTACATACGTGCATACGTACATATATACATACATACATACGTACATACATACATGCATACGTACGTGCATACATACATACATATATGCATACATATATGCACATACATATAGACATACATACATACAGACACACACACACATTATATTATATATATATATATATACACACTATATATATATATATATATATATATATATATATATATATATATATATATTAGATACGTATTTGTGTTAGTTCCCGGTATGTTAAATCATAGTTTGGCTCAAGATATCTGCAAGGACGGATCTCTGGAAAAATGAGTCGACACGTTGAGATGTAATTCATGAATGATGCAGGAATAAGAGACTCACAGAAGGGACCATCACATAATCATCCAAGTTTTCTAATCGGTCGAATATCATCTGTCAGGAACGGTCCACCACCATCATCATCGTCGTCGTCGTCGTCGTTGTCATCATCAGCATCAGCATCATCATCACTATTATTACTACTATCAATTAATTATTATTGTTAATTGTTGTTGTTAATTATTGTTGTTGGTATTGTTGTTGTTGTTATTATTATTATTTTCTAAACTGTGCCACATTAAATAGATCTTATTCTTAACTCGAACTTTTCATGCAATTATAGACGTGAAGGCTTAATGTAGACAGCCTAATGGTCTTTGCCTTCTAGAACAGGTCCACGAGATTTCGAAAACTTCATCTCGTACGAAGCTCAAACTTATATAAAAACATAAGTACACAAGAATGAAAGAGACAGCAAGAGATCATAAGGCCTACACTTAGTAGTTTCATGTCCGTTATCAACTGTGATTCCTATCTATAAAATTGCCTTAGCTTTTCTTAAAACAATCAGCGCTCACTATTTGGTTAAGAAGTTTATTCAATTCCTTAACCAATCTATATTGGTAAACCAGTTCTTGCCTATTTACTTCTTAAATCTAAATTTGCTCAATCTAAATTTAATCATTTTTACGAGTCGTTACTCGATGTTTCCTGTGGAAATTGGTTGCGATCAAATTATACACGACATTCCTTCTCAAAACCACGTCAATGTTGTTGAGAGAGTGATTGGATGAGCTCAGTGATACCTTTGCCAGAGCATGGACTAAATCTGGAACATCAAACAAAACAAGGTCATGATAATTACTCGAACGGTGTGTTAGGCCAGGAAGCATCTGGCTCATGTCAGAAACACAGGTAAAGTCATAAACCACCTAACCTTGTTCCTCACCTGAAGAGACAGAACAACGCCACTTCTGACGACGAGACTTAAATTTACCTACAAATACGAAAACAACCTTATTTTGTTCTTTTTATACAAGATACATTGATGATAAAAGAGTTGTCAAGAGTCATCAAAATCGGGATTATGATAAACATGTAAAAGGTAGTTGTTGTTCAGCTTAGGACTTACACAACTCAAAACATGACAGCCACGCTTACAGAGGGCCTTCCTGTGTGTTGAGAATTCCTCATGACCGTGAATGGACATTCCACAGCGATGACTAGCCGACAAAACAACAAAGACTTGTCAGAACCAGGAATCGTCAGCTCACACTTATGGAAATGAATCGAAACGAAAGTTTCAGCGCAAATAAGTAGCCAAAGTTTCTGTGAAGGCCTCAGATGTTGGAGAATAGATTTTGGTGAGAGTGGCGAAATTGCCGAGGACCAGGATTCAAATAATCATCTTCATGCAAGAATACCATAAAAACAAACAAACTAAAGGGCAAGAAATAACAGTCTTCCAATAGTCAGAAATAGTTGGTTATCCAAGAGCAAAACAAAAATCGTCAAACTAGGTGGGGCAATTGGCTTTAGGAGCGTTAAGGTCTCCAAAATCAAGCAAACTCCTACTAATGATGACAAATAAATCCACTGGAATCATCTGCCCCTTTACACTGCCTCAGACGACTCATCTTAACATCTCAAGCTCTCTTAACCTCTCAAGCTCTCTTAACCTCTCAAGCTCTCTTAACCTCTCAAGCTCTCTTAACCTCTCAAGCTCTCTTAACCTCTCAAGCTCTCTTAACCTCTCAAGCTCTCTTAACCTCTCAAGCTCTCTTAACCTCTCAAGCTCTCAAGCTCCCTCTCAACCTCTCAAGCTCTTTTAACCTCTCAAGCTCTCTTAACCTCTCAAGCTCTCTTAACCTCTCAAGCTCTCTTAACCTCTCAAGCTCTCTTAACCTCTTAAGCTCTTTTAACCTCTCAAGCTCTCTTAATCTCTCAAGCTCTTTTAACCTCTCAAGCTCTCTTAATCTCTCAAGCTCTTTTAACCTCTCAAGCTCTCTTAACCTCTCAAGCTCTCTTAACCTCTCAAGCTCTTTTAACCTCTCAAGCTCTCTTAACCTCTCAAGCTCTTTTAACCTCTCAAGCTCTCTTAACCTCTCAAGCTCTTTTAACCTCTCAAGCTCTCTTAACCTCTCAAGCTCTCTTAACCTCTCAAGCTCTCTTAACCTCTCAAGCTCTCTTAACCTCTCAAGCTCTCTTAACCTCTCAAGCTCTCTTAACCTCTCAAGCTCTCTTAACCTCTCAAGCTCTTTTAACCTCTCAAGCTCTCTTAACCTCTCAAGCTCTCTTTCATTTCACGACCTCCCCGACTCCTTTTAACATAAGAACATAAGAATGTAGAAGGCTGCAAGAGACCATAAAGCCTGCACTAAATAGTTCCATGTCCATGACCACCTACCATCCCCATCCATAAAGTTGTCTAACCTTCCATTAAAACAACCGATAGTTTCAGCGCTCACTACATGGTTACTATTGGTAAATCAGTTCATGCTTATTTTTTCCTTAAATCTAAATTTGCAATCCCTCATCTTCTACCTTGCGACGACTTCCGCCCGTCCTATCCTATCTCCCAACCCCTCCTTTCACCTCCTCCCCTCCTCATCTATCATTCAACTCCTCCTCTCTTATCTCATGATCTCTATTACCGAGTACTTTCTTAAATCTAAATTTGTAACCCTTCCCCTTCTATCTCGCAACGACTTCCACCCATTCACTCCCATCTCCTGATTCTTCTTCCCCTCCTCATCTATCACTCAACCCTTCCTCTTCCATTTCACAATCCCTCTTGCCTATTTCTTTCTTAAATCTAAATTTGTAATACTTCCTCTTCTATCTCGACCCGTCCTCTACCATCTCCCAACTCCTCCTTTCCCACCTCATCTATCACTCAATCCCACTTCTCCTATTTCGCGATCCCTCTTGCCCTCCCCTTTCATCTCTCAACCTCTCTCTCACCTCACCAGGACTCGAATCCTGCGCAAAGGGAACGAGACAGTACGCCTTCATCATGTCCACATATTAACTAAACTGGTTTTTCAATTACGCAGAGACTTACGACGACCATCCTTCAGACACTTCCTGCCTGACGAATGTAATTTGAAAATCAAACAAGAATTTCCTTTTACTCGTCTGCCCTCCCCCTTCCACTCCTCCTCCACCTTCTGCTCCTCCTCCTCCTACTCCTCCTCCTCCATCGTTGGACACCACCGTATTCAACTTTATTAAAATTTGATAAAACGCCAATTTCATTAGATTCGATAAAAGTAATTTTTATTACATTTAATAAAATTAATTTTTATTTGACATGATGAAAGCCATTTTTTCACATTTAATAAAACTATTCATATATTTGATTTATCACGCATAAAGTGATACTTAAATTCCTATTTTGGAGGTCGCTAGAGGATCTTATTCGCTGTGTGATTACTTCGGTAAAGATTATTTTTAAAAAATCTTGGGAGGAAAACAGCCATAATTTTGTTTTAAAAAGTCTTGGGGAGAAAATCGCCTCTTTTAGTATTGAATTGATATTTTCCCTTCGTTTTGGCTCTCTCCACTCGATTTCATTCAGCTGAATATGGTCCTTTGGGAAGTAACGGAGTTAAACCAGTCACTTTTTACAATTTTTTCATTTATTTCCTCTATTAATAACATGAACATCTATGCTAGAACAGAAATGACTGTTAGCAATTGAAATGAATCACAACTCAAATATCTTGATGTCGAGGTGACGGTGGTTCGAACCTGCCACCAGCGAGTTGGACCAAGGGTGGTCATTAAATTCCATATTACAAAGTTCTTTGTAAGGGACACCATCCAAGTCTCCTAATAGGGGGGGGGGGGTCATGACGTTCAACCAAATCATTATGATCAAATAACAGCGATAATACGAAATGAAATTGAGTTCATGCTTTCGCTACAGTAACCGTTTTGAATTTTTTTTTCCCACTAACAACAAATAATTCAATTCAGTAGAGGGTAGGTGTGCTTGTAACGCAGCCAGCATCGTTCCGATCTCGCATTCGTCTAGTTGCGGTTCGAGTCCCGCACTTTTCTCCGATTCCCAGCAGGGGCTGCTTCCTGCCCCAACAGTCCAACCGCACAGAGCACAGGGAACGACTTTGGTTACAGCTACGCGCCTCCTGGCGTAGGCTCCTCGTTTTGAACCTCGGACTTTAGGTGTCCATGCTGGATACATTAATGTTATCTGAGCTGCCTCGTTCATTCTGAGGATGTTTTTCCAAAATTTTAGTTTGACGCTTGACCTTTTTATTCAGCTGAAGGGACCTTAAATTTTAGTTTGATGCTTGACCTTTTTATTCAGCTGAAGGGACCTTAAATTTTAGTTTGATGCTTGACCTTTTTATTCAGCTGAAGGGACCTTAAATTTTAGTTTGATGCTTGACCTTTTTATTCAGCTGAAGGGACCTTAAATTTTAGTTTGATGCTTGACCTTTTTATTCAGCTGAAGGGACCTTAAATTTTAGTTTGATGCTTGACCTTTTTATTCAGCTGAAGGGACCTTAAATTTTAGTTTGATGCTTGACCTTTTTATTCAGCTGAAGGGACCTTTTGCCGAAGAGCTAAACACTTCATAGACTACCTGGAGGCAAATGCAATCTTCCATCGTTAGGTGATTCAATTGATATGGTCAGAATCAGATCCATCGTTTAGTCAACACTTCTTTAGCATTTCGTACGGAGTAGTAGTCTCCATTATAGTCTGACTGCTCTCTGGCTTTTCGTTCATCTTCACATCATGTACTCAATTATCTACTTTCGTCACTTTTACTATTATTCTAGCAGCCTTCAGGAATACCTGACTCTAGATAATCTTCATTCCTGGCGGTTGTTTGCTGTTGTACAAATCACGTGGCGTGTACCTCGGGGCGTGTATTGTGTTGACCACGTGGCACGCACCAGAAAGAACGCACTCCAAGCTGACGTGTATACCTGCCTGGTGAGCGTGACCCGACATTGACCCAACCCAATGCAATAAGGGGTAATTATGCACCGCGGCGGCTTGCCCACGCAGTGTATATGTACGGCTTCGGGCCACATGTAAAACCAGTTCAGTTCTGACTCAACCAAATAAAGGACATGAACTCAGTAATCCTCATTCCTTCTCTCCGTAGCCCACTCCCTACAGTTTCAAAGAGACTAAGATTTAGAAAATTTCGGCGTGTGTCAGTTCGAAATATGTAAGCCAACTCCCAACGAAGTTGGTAATGCTATCAGTCTCCGGTACTCGGTTTTGTAGTCACACAACCTCTTTCCTGTTCTTAAAGTAACGATAGTTTACAGACTTTTTGCGCCTTGGGTATTTCTCAATTGGTTTATATTACATGTAGATTTTTTTTTTTTAGTTTATTAAATCTAACTTAAGTACGCCTGTAAAGGGGGGAAAAATGCTGCCACCGTGATTTTCTGCATTCGAGAAAGCGACTATGTACAACGCATTTAGAGAAGGAATTTTCCTCTATATTACTATTTTCCTATTGCTAATTAACATTTTACCTTGTGGTTGGTGGTTTTCTTCAACTAAACAAACTATAGTAAGCCAAAAGGCAAAAAGTGAAAAGGAAATATATAAACAAACACAGCGCCAGTTCCTTTCCAATTTCATTGTTGTTGGTCACTGGGCAACGTTCTATTTATCTTCTTCAGCGTCACGCCCAAATTGGAATTTGGCAACCATTACATTCAGTCCTAAATTCAAAGTAAATCAATACTCATCAACCAATATTCCATTTCAATTCTCTTACGTCCGTGCTTAAAGGATTAAGATAATTATTTCTTTCATGTATCCTTTTCTGAAAACCTCAGTTCTTTCTATTCTGTCTGTTCTCAGGGTATAATATTCAGTTGCAGGAAGTGTCCTAATGGACAAATTAGCCAAAAATTATTTCAATTAATTCAAGTTGTTTTGTATTGATATAAGAATTCTAGTTCGACTCTTGGTAAAGTTGGGCTACCAGGCAACAATTATTATCAACATTATATTTGTCCTATTCATTCGCTTGACATAATTCTATTATTACTATTATCATTATCATCATTATTATTATTATTATTATTATTATCATTATTGTTATTTTCCTTTTTACTTCGGAGGAGAAGCACAAGGTGTCAAGAGTAATAGAACAAGGAAGGATTGCTATGAGAAATTTAAGTAAAAAATCGCATAACGAAGCCTTGCTTAGCGTAACATAAACTCATCTAAAATAATCTAGCCTAATTCAACATACCCAATTCTAACTAATAAAATTCAACCTAGCGGATTCTAATCTAACCTAACCTCACCTAACCTAGCCTCACTTAACCTAACCTCACTTAACCTAACCTAACCTAATCTAACCTAACCTCATCTAACCCAACCTAACCTATCCTAATCTCATCTAACCTAAACTAACCCAACCTAGCCTAAACTACGCTATCCTAAACAAGCATACCCTCTTTACCTAAGATCTTTACCTTTTCTAGCCAAATCCTTAATGTAAATTAATTTAACCTAATCCACATTTATATCTCACCTTATCAAAAGTACCCTAACCGTAGAAAACCTATACAAAACTAACGTAATATCATAACCTAAC
Organism: Oratosquilla oratoria; assembly: GCF_046742065.1. Lineage (NCBI taxonomy): Eukaryota > Metazoa > Arthropoda > Malacostraca > Stomatopoda > Squillidae > Oratosquilla > Oratosquilla oratoria. The sequence continues at coordinate 51,523,071 of NC_134801.1, forward strand.
CTCCGTCTCCAATACTTGGCCCTTCATGAGGACAAACTTAAGTGTTTTCCTCTTTTCTGCCCAATAAACGATTATATCCTTCACTGCTCAGAGCCTGACCTGACTTGACATGATCGGGCATGGCCTGGCGTAATCCGATGTGACCTGATGTAGTCTGATATGGCCTGACATGACCTAACTGGATAAGTTAAAAAAAAAAAAAAAAAAAAAGATAATAATAATATATATATATATATATTATATATATATATATATATATATATATATATATATATATATATATATATATATATCCATATATATAAATCAAAGTCCCTCTGTTGGACGTTTCTTCCCCAAGACTATAAGGAATTAGCCATAAATAAATCATCAAGGTGTGCCGCGAAGATGAGAAAATCATAGAATTAAGTTAAGACTTTCAGAGTGTGGACGGGGATTAAAGCAACCCCAGTTGAAGAAAGTGACTCGAGTTATCAAGATCTGGCTGAGTAATATCGTAGTTATGGGGTCAACTAAAACAGCCTAAAGTCATCAGAGCATATATACGTTTCAATTTATGCATGTTGGCCTCCTCGAGTTTCCCTCGATGTTGATGGCTTAGAATTAAAGGGTATTGTGGTTGATAAAAATGTATATCTGTTCACTGGGACCCATTCAGTATTGTACATACATACATACATACATACATATATATATATATATATATATATATATATATATATATATATATATTTATATATATTTATATATATATATACAGTATATACATATATATATATATACATATATATACATATATATATATATATGTATATATACATATATATATATATATATATATATATATATATATATATATATATAAATTCACATATACAACAAATCGGCAAGTAATTTTCGATCACGTTAAAACGTGAAACGAGGCAAGGGCTCTGATTTTACGGTGCCCATCGACTGGGAGGTTCAATTCCACGGCCCAGTTGGTTCCTTATTCCCTCTAACTCTCCCTCCATTCCCATTGGCGGATTCCCGGCCGAGCCTTCCATCGCCGTCTGTGGCCACACTCGGTTCCAATTAGATTAGTCTTCCGTTAGTTTCACTTCCAGGATTTCTTTTCATTTTTTTTAGGGGGATTTTAATTGGTTGTGGGTGTTGTAGAAGGTGGTAAGGTCCTTCTCTGAACGGAGTTTCGAAGGATCGAGACCCTGTGTAGAAGGGGTTTTTGTTTCAAGGTAGAAATAGATGAAAAGGTAAAATCAGTTTGTTGAACAGGTCACTACGGTATACTGATATGCCTCACTTACTGGAATCGAACCGAGTAGCTCACGCAAGGATATGCTTTGCTATGACAAAAAAAAAAAAGACAAAAAAAATTACAGTTACCTTATGTACTGAAGGCTGTCTGGGTATGTACCTGCGAGACTGGTAGCTGGTAGCTCTCAATTTTTATTTTATTTCATTTTATTTTATTTCATTTTTCAGCTGCAACCAAATACACCACCTGTGCCTAATGTACTCGTACATCCAGTAGAAGTGACGCGAGCAGATTGTATTAACGTAACCACTAGTAAATACCACTTAGTATTCTTCTTGATCGATTACATCCCAGAGAGTACTTACTCTAAGGAGTTCCGAGGGAACAAGCATGTACATCGCCCCCCCCCCCCGACCCTCTGACGTTACCCGCTACTTAAAGTGAAACTACTTTCGTAACAATTGAATACTAAAGACTGGGCCATTTCCTAAGACCCAATGATAATTTCTTAATTATACACTAAAGAACATAAGCCCACTTACACTATGGAGAAACCTATTCTTCAACTTCGTAATTTAGCTAATTGTATATCTAATTTATTCTAGTGAACACGCTGACGCGTGTTCAAACTTGAAATGAATCCTCTTAGTATTTAGTATTGTTGAAGTTCCTTTATGATCAGAAGCTGCTAGGAACAACAGAAAACACACACAC
>NC_134801.1:51530039-51532539 GCF_046742065.1 Oratosquilla oratoria
AAGGTATACATAAAAGAAAAAATAGAAAAGCATTAAGGTTAGGGAAATAAAGCAAATAGGTGGAATATGAGTGAGAATATAATCCATAACGCAAAACGTGGTGAAGGAATTGATGAACGAGACACGCAAAGTATTAAGTATAGATAAATTCAAGAAGCTTTAGATAAGAAAATGGGAAGAAAGAGAAGACAAGAAAATTGGTGGAAAAATAAGAGGAACGAACAAAAACAAAATATGAATCTAATTAGAGCGTGACAGACCAGAAGATGAAAGAGAGAATTAAAGAATTTTCAAACAAGGAATATCCAACACAAATGTAAACGGACTGATAGTAGCAGGAATGGAGATAAAAGACTATCTAAATATAAGAAAAAATAAAAACATATAAAGTGCTTTGATATATATATTTTTTTTAACTCCGTCTTACTAATTCACTGATGTCCGTGGTACCCTTTAGTAACGAGAGGTTTAAAACATTTTCTGATAGGGGTGTGCCGATTAATCGGCAAAGGCAAAAATCGGCACTTTTGGTGAATCGGCCTTTTTTAAGATTAGGCATCAAAATCGTCAATATTTTGCCGATGACGATTCTTAAAAAAAAAAAAAAAAAAAAAAAAAAAAAAAAAAAAAAACCGATTCTCACCGATGCCGATTTACCAAAAAAAAGGTGCCGATTCTTGCCAATGCCGATTAATCGGCACACCCTTGTTTTCTGACTCACTGACTTCCCCCTGCGAAAGTTGGAAAGTGAACATAAGGTCGGCATGATTAAACAAATGCGGAGTGTCCGCTTTGATGTGTTAGCAAGATCGCTGATAGGCTAAAACATCGCAACAGAAAATATCCACCACCGAATAGAATGCTCTGGTCCTGGAATAGAATATACAGACATTTTACTACATTGAAAACGTGATCCAAACCTAGGACCTAAAAAAAAAAGAAAAAAAAAAAAAAAAAAAAAAAAAAAAATCATTTTCACACCTGACCTCCACTCCCCACACTCATTACACGAAACCGAATTTGTGTCGTTCCGGGTCGCTATCACCCACCAGCAGAGCCATTTGGAAACGGCCCGCACGCCCTCTTTCTCGGCTCCCGGCGATGCGGTAAAATACTACATCGGGACTCCCTCTCCAAGTGAAATTAACGTCCCATGAAATACATCGCCGCCACGTCATTTTCTGCTCCACCACGAGAGGGCACTGAACTTCCAATTGGTTTTCATTTCGGGGGTCCTTCCTAACGATCCAAGTATTAAAACTTTCTGGAGTTATGGAGACGTCCCTTTCCAATATTCTCGATGGCTATTTCCACATACATTATATATATATACATATACATATATATATATATATATATATGTATATATAATATTACATATATATATTTATATATATATACATATATATATATGTAATATACATACATATATATATGTAATATACATACATATGCATATACAAATACATATATATATTTATATATATATACATATACATATATATATATATATATATATGTATATATAATATTACATATATACATACATATGCATATACAAATACATATACACATACATATATACATTCATATATGGACATATGGGCAAATAAATAACTAATAATTCGCATAACACTTTATGATACATACTCGACTTAAAACGTGTGTGTGCATGTTTGTGTGTATATTTACTCATGTGTGTGTTTATTTTTTCAGTCTATCCAACATCGAGAATGACCTGACCTTTGAGATTGTCTCAGTTTGGTTTAGTTTTTTCACAGAAAACAAAAACAAACAAACAAACGAAACAGCCAAACCCAGTAAGAAACAACTGTTAGTCTTCCATTGAGGTAAACAAATTTGCAACTTCGTTTGTGTCAAAAGAAACTTGATGAAGAAATCCTCACGAAAGGAATCGAATTCTCTCTTCATGATATATTATTTATTTATTTATTTTTTGCTGAAGACGTATAGGAAAGCTTGTGCAATGAAGTATAGAAATAGAATTATTTTTTTTAGCCATAGGCAAATTCTTTATTTGCAAACAAACAACAACAAATCTCAAGTCTCTGCATGTAATGTCTAGGGGAACTTTGAAAAGTTCTGAAAATTTTCAGTGTCGACGTTATTACAGATACGTAAGTTGGTATTTTCCCATAGATCCTTATCATTTGGCCTACAATCTATGCAAAGTTCAATTTGATTTCAGACCGTTAATGGAGAAACATATTCTGATTATGACCAGACAATTCTAACCACCTCAACAAAACCTCTGGCCTGGTTAAAGAAAACTATCTTGATTAAACAAACACGGCTAAGATTTTTGGGGCACAAATTTGCTTGCTTAAGGACAATCTTACTTCAGCTGCCGCCAGATGTTTTTGTTTAGTTTCTAAGGTGAACCTCTACGAAGTAAAAGGTTCCCCACTCCCTCGACCAGAACATAAAGTGGGCTGCCATTTGAGTGAGAGAGAGAGAGAGAGAGAGAGAGAGAGAGAGA
>NC_134801.1:51542539-51585039 GCF_046742065.1 Oratosquilla oratoria
AATAGCTTCGTAATATACGATTGTCGTAGAGTTCACTTATCAAAGAAAATGGCAGAGAGATTTACGTGATGTTTGTGTGTTTACCAAACATTATCTCTTCAAATGTAATATGACCTCGTTTTTAATTTTCTTTGTCTTCAGTTATATTTAACATCTGACCAACATGATATTGCATGTATGTATACCTATATATACATATGCATATGCATATGCATATACATACACATACATAAATACATATACATGCAAATAAATCACAAACAACACGTATTTCACAAAATATGCAAGGAACCACTATGAAAATGAGAACTTGGTAACCGAATGTTTTCTTCTATTTAAGACATTTTCAAAGTGTACCTTTGAAAATGTCTTAAATACAAGAATATGTTTGGTTACCAAGTTCTCATTTTCATAGTAGTTACTTGTATATACATTTGCATATACTTATGGATATATATACATATACATACACATATACATATGCATATACATACGCATATACATATACATATACATATACACATACATGTACATACGTATATACATATACATATACATGCGGAAAAACCACCAAGGAAAAAGATAAACTGATGACCAAGCGCTTTCGTCTATTCAGACATCCTCAGGGTACCCTGAGGATGTCTGAATAGACGAAAGCGCTTGGTCATCAGTTTATCTTTTTCCTTGGTGGTTTTTCCGCATATTTAGAATCACGAGTTTATGTGATTTCTCATGCATAAACATATACATATATACATACACATACATACATATGCATATATATACGTATATGTATATAAAAATACATACATATATGGAGCAGATGCATTCATATGTACACATGTGAGTGCGTGGCAGCCTATTCAAGGGAACAGGAAGTGAAATATGCAAAATGCGAACCCCGAGTGACTCGGCAAAATAAATATAAGACCGAGTTTAAATTGGCCACACCGTGGCGAGGAATCCGATTTTGAATTTGGGGAAAGTATGAGGCAAAGAAAGTGACACAAAATGTAAACAAGAATGTGTTCAGATTGAGCTTCGCTCGCAGGGAAGGAAGTTTCCGATGCAGACTCTGAGGAAAGGCAGAAGTTTGCGGACGCTCTTCTCCTCCTCACTTCCTCTTTCTCGTTTGAACAGGGTTTTTTTTTCGTGAATTATAGATTTCGATTATGTGCGCGTTTCGAAGAGTAGAGGATTTTGTTTCCTCTGCTTTGTCATTGACCGCAGGACTTCAGGGAGAAGGAGGGAGTAGTCAAATCCAAAGCCATAAAAACATACATCAAAGGCACTCCGAGATGTGTCAAAAAATGTTCTGTAGTTCATGTAAATTTGGTGTCTTACACACACACGCGCACATAGCCTACACAAACACACACAGATACACACACACATAAACATATACACACACAGACACACGTACAAATACACACAAAGACGCACACATACACAAAAAACATACACACACAGACACACGTACACATACACATATGTACACACGCACGCACACACACACATACATACACACACACATACATACACACGCATATATACTCACACATACACACACGCACACATACACGCACACACACACACACACAAACACACACACGCACACACACATACACACATGTACACATACACATATGTACACACGCACGCACACACACACACACACACAAACATACACACAGAGACACACATATATACTCACACAGACACACATATACACACACGCACACATACACACACACACACCACACACACACACACACACACACATTAGTCCGGAATGTTTCACAGCAACCCTTTATGAATAGTAATAATAATGATCCTTCCACTCTACAAGTTTTATTTCAGCTTGATATGCATCATGTTCTCTCCATTTAATACTATTTTGCTCATTGTTATTCATTCTTTGTGTGTTAAGGTTGTTTCTTTTCAATTTCTCTTTATTGCGCATTTGTTAGTAATTTGTTTCATTCTGCTAAGTATAAGAAAATTAATCATAGGGGAATCTTATATATAGAAATATATTCAAAGTTACAGAGGGTAAGTTTCGCTTAAAAAATCATAATGGAAAATGTATCATACCGAATGTATCATAGCTTTATACTATATGTATATATACATACAGTACATATCACACACACACACACACACACACACACACACACACACACACACATACACACACACACACACAATATAATATATACATATATATATATAGATAGATATAGATATATATTACATACATGGATAGGTTAAAAATGTTCTTTTTCGATCAAATTTTATTTCACGCAGAACCTTAATACTGAAGGGATTTTTGTACTGTCTTATTTTTATTGAGTCTATCTTTGCTATGCCCTTTTTTGGCATAGGAATACCAGGGTAAATAACAAATAATTGCATCAATGCATGAGTGTGAATATCAGAGGAAATGTTAAGAATCGTCCAGGGGATGAAATGAACGAAAGAAGAATCGCCTGTAAGAATATGGAGGCACTGAATGAAAGAAAAACGAGGAGACGAGAATCCTGTGATCATTCCTAATCCGATTTCAAAAGCCGAACGTGACCTCCCAAGGGAAAAGTTTGGCACGAAATTCGGGGACGACAATAATAGAAAACGGGTAGAACCTTCCAGAAAGGTCCTTGAGACCTTTTGTAGAACTCGAGGAAGGATCACGAAGCCACTACAAGAACCTTCCAGAAAGGTCCTTGAGACCTTTTGTAGAACTCGAGGAAGGATCACGAAGCCACTACAAGAACCTTCCAGAAAGGTCCTTGAGACCTTTTGTAGAACTTGAGGAAGGATCACGAGACCACTTGAGGAAACTTCCAGAAAGGTCCTTGAGACCTTTTGTAGAACCTGAGGAAGGATCACGAGGCCACTTCAAGAAACTTCCAAGTCCTTGAGACCTTTTGTAGAACTCGAGGAAGGGTCACGAAGCCACTTGAAGAACCTTCCAGAAGGTCCTTGAGACCTTTTGTAGAACTCGAGGAAGGATCACGAGGCTACTTGAAGAACCTCCCAGAAAGATTCTCGAGATCTTTTGTAGAACTTGAAGAAGGATCAGGATGGGCACTTCAAGAACTTTCCAGAAAGGTTCTTGAGATCTTTTGTAGAACTTGAAGAAGGATCAGGATGGCCATTTCAAGAACCTTCCAGAAAGGTACTTGAGACCTTTTGTAGGACCTGAGGATCACGAGGTCACTTGAAGAACTTTCCAGAAGGGTTCTTGAGACCTTTTGTAGAACTCGAGGAATGAACAGAACAGAACAGAGGCATGTTTAACATCGCCCCTCCTATCATCCATCTATTATCCGCATTATACAAATGTATGAAATGTCCCCCTTAGTCCACTTCAACAAACTGTCCGAAATGTCCTCCTTTATCTCCACCAAGTCCCACCCGTCCCCCTTCTCACACCCCCGCCCCTCCACCTGATAACCTCTCCCAGTTCCTTCTCCGTTGGCCTATATATACTCAGACTGTTTGCCATGTCTGTACTTGAAAAAGCTGTAACAAGCGAAACGTCGTACCAATAAAGGTTTAGATCTCACACGATGTTTATTCTCACAAACTCGAGGAATGTTCACGAAGCCACTTGAAGAACTTTCCAGAAGGTCCTTGAGACCTTTTGTAGAACTTGAGGAAGGATCGCGAGGCCACTTGAAGAACCTCCCAAAAGGTCATTGAGACCTTTTGTAGAACTTGAGGAAGGATCACGAGGCCACATGGAGAACCTTCCAGAAAGGTCCTTTGAGACCTTATGTAGAACTTTGTTATAACATCTACCAAATATTAGCTGGGTTTTTCAAGATACTGATTTCTAGAAAAAAGTCAAATCTACGGCAACATATCAAGGAAACCCGCGACTTTGTGTTTCCTCTGTACGTTGTGATTAGCTGAAAGACATTCTAAGAACGTCTCTCATTCGTCCGCTGGACTGATGACGTCAGATTAACTTCTGCTGTGTGTATTGCGATTGGCTGAAGCATTTCCGAGAACGCCCCTTATTTGTCCGCTGGATTGATGACGTCAGATTAACTTTGCGTGTATTGCGATTGGCTGAGGCACTTCAGAGAAGGCATTCCATTCGTCAGTTGGATGAATGACGTCAGACTAACTTCTTCCTTCCTTTGTCTTGTCGAATGCAAATTTGAGCAATGTCTCAAGGTAGTTGGTCGTGTATCCTACGGCAAGACAAGGTGCAATTTCGGTGTTGGCTCACTCTTATTGACTACTACATAACAACACATAATCAATACATAGATGAGCAAAAGAATTTAAATGCTAAAAACAAACAGGAACAAAAACGTCAAAGTTGAGAGATAGATCAACAAATAGATAGATAGATAAATGAATAGATATACAAATAGACAAATAAATAAATAGATGAATATATAGGTATATAGATATATTAATAAACAAATAAAAAATAAATATTGAGACAGTCTGACAGGTTGACGTAAGTTCAGATAGGAAACACAGGAGTCTTAGTCTGAGTTTATTCCAGAACAGTTTTGCAGATGAGCTTATGTGGGAAGCTAGTCAGAAATAAACTCAGACTAAGACTTTTCTGTTTCATATTCTCATTTATGTCTAATAGATAAATATATCAAATTAATAAATAGGTAAATAGAATATAAATAAATAAATGAATAAACAAATAAAATAAATAAACAGATCAGTAAATAGATAAAGAAAGAAATATATAAATAAGAAAATGAATGAACAAATAAATACTCGTAAACAAATAAATTGATAAATAATAAAACACATGAATATATAAACACATAAATGAATGTATAATGAATAAATAGACCAGTAGATAAACATAAAAACAAAGGAAAAACACTTAAACAAATAAACAAACACATGAGCAAACTAGTTGAATAATTGATAGAAATAGAACTAAAGAAAAATATATTTGATATCTGAAATATGTGAAAAACTTCTAGATTTTTAGTTTGAGAGTTAACGGGTCTAGCTACACAACTGAATGCATGAAAGCACTTGTAAACGCACGGAATGACGTAGGCAAGCATGCATACGTGTTTTTGGCAGTTAGGAACGCCTCTGGGTGCATACAGGCAAACAAATACAAATGTGCATGTAAGAGAGAGAGAGAGAGAGAGAGAGAGAGAGAGAGAGAGAGAGAGAGAGAGAGAGAGAGAGAGAGAGAGAGAGAGAGAGAGAGAGAGAGAACGAAAGATAGAAAGAGAAGAGAAAGGATTATAAAGAGATAAAGAGAGAAGGGAAGAAAAGAGAAGAGAAAGAATTAAAGAAAGATAGATAGAGAGAGGAGAAAAGAATGAAAGAAAGGAAGAAAGAAAGATTGACAGATAGAGAAAAGAAGAGAAATAAAGAGATAGAGAGAGAAGAGAAAAGAAAGATAAGATAAGAGAAGAGGAGAGGAGAAAAGAGGAAGAGAGAGAGAGAGAGAGAGAGAGAGAGAGAGAGAGAGAGAGAGAGAGAGAGAGAGAGAGAGAGAGAAAGTGGGGGTGGGCGCGCGAGAGATATGCTGGTATGCAAAAGGAGAACACAAACGTCCGTTCACGTATGTTCACTCAAACCTACACATACAAACATGCGGGTACGCACGAACACACACACACACACACACACACACACGCACACTCACACACACACACACAACTCCTTGACTAGTGTCCTTTACCTGCACGGTAGCCAAAATTCATTAAAAAAGGATAAATTACTTGGGGAAACTGAACTCTTGATTGAAAATCAAATTGTATTCAGAAAAGGAAAAATTCATGTGTGACCAACCTATCCACTTTTATTCGAGCGAGGTTCTGCATGAAAGAAAAGTGTATGTAGGTAGGTTGAATATATTTGGAACTGGAAAAGACTTTCCACATGGCATCTCACTGAAGATGAACATAGAAGTTGGAACAGTAGGATTTAAAAAGAAGACGTAAGTAGATTAAGCGAGTAAAATTCCGAGTGATTTACGCATGCAAACAGAAGTAAAAGATAAAATGTCGGATTAGAGTGGAGTGAACAGTGGAGTACCACAGGGCTCAGCTTAAGCACCAGTAATGTTACTAGTGTATAGCAGCGATATGATGAGTGCAATAGATTGCTACCAAACTTATTTGCTGTCTCAAATTTGTTTAAAAAAGTATTCAGTTACAAGGTAGATCTTGGGTAAGAAGCTTATTTCTGTACACCCAATATGAATACATTTTACGATTCTATTTCGAAAAAAATAAGTTATTCAAGGAGCCAAAGATAAATTGATATATGTTATAGATTTAGTTAATCTATCAATTTGGGAAATCAGAGAATTTAAGACAAGTGAGCGAGAAGATTAGTCTATTTGTATCTACGCACCAGGACATCTGAGGCCCAAAAAACAAACATCTGTTTCTTATGCGGTGTTGTTGGCTATAATCGCTCAAGTGATTTCAAACTTTCATTCCAATTTTCATGATCCGGCCAATTTCCATGGCGTCTGTGTGATTTGATTTATATGATTAAAGCAAACACTGTCTAGTGTTTCATATTCATTTCATTCATTAGTTTATGAAATTTATTGTGTCACATAATAGCCGTTCGTTACCAATAGATTTTGACATCACTGCCTCGTCTCTTTTGTTGACTTCACTGAGTCGTCTCTTTTGTCGATGACGTCACTGAGTCGTCTCTTGTTGATGACGTCACCGAACAGTCTCTCGTTGATGACGTCTTATATCTTGCTTTCTGGCTACCTTCTTTGCCCAACTTCTCTTCCTCTTCTTTATAGTGTCTTTCATTCTAGTCTGCTCTCTCACCAGTTCGACCTCTTCCTGTCTTTAAGCGCTATTTTCAGTATTGATCTCTACATCACCTCCATGTACTCCTTGGCTTTGTCTATATAATTTTAGTAAATTTCCAAAACTCTCACGCCCGGAGACCATTGATGATAAATATTGCGTTTAGGACCCATTGATAGAAAACCTTTTATGATGTTCCTTCTTTTGTTAAACCTTTTCGACTCGGTCATTATTATCCTTTTTATCTAATTCACATGATTTTTAGTTAGTTTTATCGTCTAGATTAGATAATTATACTCTTCAACTTCCCCAAAGAATTTCACCGCCAATCATACTTGCTTTACTTAGACTTCTGAAGTTGCATATTTCTTTGGCTTCACTTACCGTCAAACTTATTTTTGTGACTTTTCTTGTTAAGATCTAATAGAAATGTCCCGTATGGTATTAGCTGGGATATCCATGGGTAGTGAGAAGGCTGTAACAGTAATATGACCTCCTTGTTACCCATTTCCTGGTGAGATGCTTCTTTGTCGCCATTTTATTCGATATATTTGCTATCTACCTATCACGTACCAAAAGGTACACGCCTAGGTTATGATGGTTTATAGAAAGATATATTCTATTTTCACAAAAAGTGCCGGTATAGTTAGATTCGGTAGTGGAGGGCGAGCTTTTAAGTACTAATGTACATGTCTGCCGCCATATAGGATATTCTAGGGCAGGGGTCACCAAAGTACGGCCCGCGGGCCTGATCCGGCCCGCAAGATAGTCCACCCGGCCCGCGGGCCTAAGCCAGCGCGCGAGATCAGTCCATCCGGCCCGCCGCTACTCTGTACATGTCATAAAAAACCTTTTTGGTAAATAAATGTTTTTTGTTTTTCTTATGTTTTTTGTATTTTGTGTATTGATGAATAAACATGTAGGTTGTTTTTATTTTTGTTTATTCACGGTATGGTATTGAACAGAATGATTATGAGGCCCGTGATCGTCACTCCATCGCCTCAGTTATCTGCCCCGATGTGGAAAAAAAGATGTGTGATGACCACTGATCCTAGGGGGGAAAAGGAAGCTTCCAATCCCCACCACGACACACCCATCCACCCAGCCGTCCCGAAAGGTCGAAAGAATCAATGAACTCGACGAACAAGTGACCATCGACCTCTATGCATCAGAGTCGTGTGTTTGGCGCCGCGTTTGGACAGCTGCGTTGGCATGTATCTCGTGAATGTCGGGTGTTCCCGTTATTCATAGAACGGGGCTCGACGCCGCTCGTAAACCTGGTAGGCCCATTTTTCGCGGAACGAAGAAAACCGTGTCTCGTAAAATGGAGAGGCCTGTTTTCTCGTAAAAACAGGAAGGAATGGTCTTTGTAAAACAAGGGAATATCGTTTATGAAATTGTCTAGCTGAAACAACACGTGCATGTATGCCTACATATCCATACATGTATACATACATAAATGCACACAAGTATACATACATGAATGCACACATTAATATATACATGCATACATACATACATACATACATAAATACATACATACATAATACATATATGTATACGTAAACTCATATATATTTACATACATGTATACATGCATGCATACATACATACATACCACATATACATATATACATACATCTATGTATACAAAACAAATCACAATATTACGCAAATATCAAAGTGCTGAAAAACACAGGAAAATAATAGACGTCGTCCAAACCATTTCGTCAATAATGAAATCTTCAGGGAGTACAGAAACATAAAAAAAATAAAAAAAAAGTAAATAAATAAATAAATAAATAAATAAATAAAATAAAAACAAAATAAAATAAATGAATAAACAAATAGATAAAACAAAAGAGAGAAGAAAATGAACTAGAGGAGGTCAACCATTGACCTCAGTCAACCCGAATCTGAGTGATGACCCAAGCCTGTCCAAAGATCTCCGAGTCTATCTACAATTTCATCAGTGATCAAAGTGACAGGCCTGTAGCCCAGTGGATACCGTGTTGAATTCATGAGCGGGTGGTCATGAGTTCGACTCCCGGGACCCGGTGCGTGACTCTTGTGTCGGTTCCCGACATTTTTGGCCAGGCTGGAAGGCGATCTAAACATCTTGAAAAAAAAAAAAATAATAATAATAATAATAATAATAATAATGATAATAATAATAATAATAATAATGATAAATAAGTAAATATAAAAAAACAGCTTGCCCTACCATCGGTCTCTCACTTCCCACTTAGTGGAAGTGGGATGGTGAGGTTTTGTTAAGAATACAATCGTCCAACTTCAACAGTCCCAAACCAACATTAATATTGAGGCAAAAGGATTTAGAAGGATAATAAGATTAAATAATGTTTCTTTCTACAAATGAAACGAAAGAAAAATTTTCTTGGTGCTCACTGGGACGACTTTGAAAGAACAAAGAAAGATTACACGATAATTATATTTAGAAAAAAAAATGAAAAAAAGGAGAGAACTTGGTGGTACGGAAAGAAAGATCAAAACGATGTCAGGGATCAAACGAGGTCAAAGATAATAACGAGGTCAGAGATCATAACAAGGTCAAAGATCAAAACGAGTTTAAAGATCAAAATAGGTCATATATCAAAACTAGGTCAAAGATCATAATGAGACGAAATATCAAAACGCGGTCAAAGATCAAAACTAGGTCAAAGATCATAACGAGATGAAAGATCAAAATGAGGTCAAAGGTCAACATGAGGTCAGAAATCAAAACGAAGTCAGAGATCAAAACGAGGTCAAAGATCAAAACTAGGTCAGAGTTAAAACGAGGTCAAATATCAAAACAAGGTCAAAGATCAAAACTAGGTCATAGTATAAAAGTACAAAAAAAAAGATTGCTTAATTAATTATTAGGAAGTACAACTTTCCAAATATATACGTAGTTTTTTTTTTAAACAAATTGGATAGAAATGAAATTCATATTAACCACTAAAGACATTAAAGACATTGATAGACTGGAAAAAGTACAACGGCGAGCCACAAAACTGATTCCAAATATCAAAAATAAATCATACGAAAATCGACTAAAACACATGAATCTGTTTTCCCTAAAAAAGCGTAGACTCAGAGGTGACTTGATATAGGTCTTTAAGATTCTAAAGGGAATTGACAACATCAAAAGTGACCAAATTTTCACATTGAATGAGAATCAGACAAGAAACAATGGTCTCAAACTGTCCGGAAATAGATTCAATTTGGAAGTAGGTAGAAACAACTTTACCAACCGTGTAGTTAATGAATGGAATAAACTTCCTGCACAGGTAGTGCAATGTAGTTCAGTTCGAAGCTTTAAAAATCATTTAGATAAATACCTAAGTAAGATGCTGTAATGATTATAATTTATCTTATATTATTTGTTTTTGTTTTGTTATCATTTGTCTGTCTGATTTTCATTTATTATTAGTTATATGTCAATTTATCATTATTTACTATTTACCTGTTTGTTTATTATTTAACTATACCTATGCATTTATTTATGCATTTTATTTGTTATTTACATTATTATAGTTTTTATTTATTATCTTAATATTAATATGATTTTTTATTCGCATCCGACCTAGATATGGATCAAAAGGTCTCCTGTCGGCATGCTCCGCCTTTGTAATCCTTTGTAAAACATAATTTCAGGCAAATTTGATAAGTGGAGGCAAAGAAAAGGGACCCCATGAGCATAGCTCCGTAAGCAATAACAAGATGAAAACAGATAATACACACACAGATTAGTTCTTTTGAGCCCCTGCGTCACCACAGACCAGAAGAGACTCAGTTGATACACACACACAGACTCCTTCTGAGAGCCTGCGTCACCACAGACCAGAAGATACTCTGTTGATACACACACAGATTTGTTGTTTCAAGATCCCTCATCACCACGAACCAGAGGAGACTTGTT
Source organism: Oratosquilla oratoria (assembly GCF_046742065.1). Lineage (NCBI taxonomy): Eukaryota > Metazoa > Arthropoda > Malacostraca > Stomatopoda > Squillidae > Oratosquilla > Oratosquilla oratoria. Next base: position 51,553,253 of record NC_134801.1, read on the forward strand.
GGTTAATACACACACATACTTGTTCTTTTGAGACCCCGCATCACCACAAGTCAGAAGATACTCTGTTTGTTAATACACACACAGACTCCTTCTTCCGAGACCCCTCATCGCCACAATCCAGAAGATAATCTGTTGAGACACACACAGACTTGTTCTTTTGAGCCCCTGCATCACGACGAACCAGAAAACAGTCTGTTGATACACACACAGACTTGTTCTTTTGAACCCCAGCACCACCACAGACCAGAAGATACTCTGGTAATATACACACAGACTTCTTCTTTTGAGACCATGGATCACCACAGACCAGAAGATATTCTGTTGGTTAATACACACACAGACTTGTTCTTTCGAGACCCCTCATCACCACGACCCAGAAGATAATCTGTTAATACACAAATATATTTCTTCTTTTGAGACCCTGCATCACCAGACCAGAAAATACTGTCGGCTTTCTATTACATTGTTTCCCATGAGACAGGAAATCAGCGGTGAATGAACGAACAGGCACATAATCATAATTATTCCCCGGCGACCGTCGACAAGGAAGAACAATTTTTCGCGTCCACACTGATGAGGCAAAAACGCAAAAAAGATAAAAGAAAAAAGAAGAAGAAAAAACTATCCGATGCATACAACGCCGAGCCTGGAAATTGAGGGTGTTCATTGTCTAAATAAAAACAACGATGTGTCACTTGGGCAAACAAAAAACGCATGGCTGTTCTTTTGGCTGACTTTCGATGGGAAACGTATTGTATATACTGCCCATACGCTGTCACGAGACATCCCTAGGGAAAAATGAAACGGCCTTGTGAGGTCACAAAAATGAAAAATTTCTAAACCCAATTAAGGGGATAGATCGATATAAGTTTAACCTTCCAACCCTTTTGCTGACTTTTATGACTCGAGATTTTACTCTCTGGCCTTTTACAGGCGAGTTTATACAGTCGATTAATCTTTTTGCTGGCTTTGTTCACTTATAACTTTATTTTAATTGTTGACAGAGAGAGTAAGGGAGTTATACATACATACATACATACATATATATATATATATATATATATGTCTGTGTGTGTGTGTGTGTGTGTGTGTGTGTGTGTGTGTGTGTGTGTGTGTGTGTGCGTGCGCGTGTGTGTGTGTGTGTGTTTATGACAGCAAATTGAGCTCTTATGAATTTTCGATAAAGATTTTCAAGTCTTCTGAAGATCTCTCTAGCATGGAGAGGCAAAGAAAAAAATTAAGTTACCGATAGAAGCCATCTAATGGGTGGAACAATACACAATATGTTTCTATAATCACAGTTAGTATTTTCAATTGTAACAGTAAAGTTAAGGGTTACTGGCAGAAATCACCAGTGACTCACAACACTCCAATCACCAGATCCATTTTAGAGAAAAATACCAAACGTATAGACAGAGAGAGTGACAAGCGCCACCTCGCCCTGCTTGAAGCTCATCACATCAAGTACAGCCAGCCAACAATGAACAACCAGCAGTAAGCCTTCATCATCCTTCCCAACCTCAAACCCTTCAGAAACTGCCAAACCAAACCCCCAAACAACTATACAAACCAACTACGCCAAGAGCAGACACTGCGGCTCGACGGACGCTCAGGCCATAGTAATGTTCCCCTGCAGTAGCCCTCTCCAAATGTTACAGTTACCCTCTCCCAGTATTCATGGGTTACCTTTACCAGTGTGCACTAGTACCCTCTCCCAGTTGTAGGCCACAGTAACGATCACCTTCTATGTGATCTCTTCCAGTATTCAATATACCTTCTCCCAGTGTTTACTTTCTACTTTTATAATCATACTTTCTCTGTATCTGCTACAATTGCAAATGGTAACTGCAATTAGCGATTCGTCTTGTGTCTTGTTCCACACATTAGATGGATTTCACCGGTAACTTAGTTTTTTCTTTGCTTCTCTAGGCTACAAATATTCTCAGAAGACTTGAAAATCTTCATCGAAAACTCGCCAAAGCACAAATTGCTGTCGCATATAATACAATATGCCTTAAGGAAAATATATATATGTTTACTATATATATAATGAGTATATATACATTGACAGAATAGAAACATTACTGCATAACGCTTAACGAGCGAAAAACTGTAATTCAGTATCGTTATTCATAAGACTCAAAGAGAAAATCTATTTGAATTTTTGCAGGATCGGGTTTGTCAAAGACTAAATCTCGGCTTATCAGCGTAGTGAGAGACACAAAACAGGATTATCTTGTTGAAGGCATTTTCTTTACACAGGATATTGTTTCGGCACGGAGCAAATGACTCAGCCAGAGTTGTAGTAAAACATTTTTAAAATTTCAAAGACTAAATAAGAAAATATACACGTAGATATATAAATGAGTGAATGTATGACTAAATTGATAAATGAATAAATAAACAGATAGAGTAATAGATGTATTGATAAACATATTCTATACAAACAGTTACGCAAGAAATAAATGAACAAAGAAATGAACGAGAAATTACACAAATGATTATGTAAAGTAAATAAGGAAAAACATTTTCTGACGGAAAGAAGACGGAATCTTAATGCCTCCATTCCAAATATTGACATATAACTACAATTCTTGCTAAAATCATATAATTCTGTTCAACTTGAGAAATACCGTGTAGTGAACGAAACAAGAATTATTTCAGGAGAACATTCTCCTGAGATGTTCCTTTCCCGAACCCATTGACGTCTACTCTATGTATTTTTTAAAGGATTACAAAGGAGGAGCATAACTAGGCCAGATGAAAAAAAAAAAAAAAAAAAAAAAAAAAAAAAAAAAAAAAATAATAAAAATAATAATAATAATAATAATAATAATATAAATAATAACAAATAAAATAAGTAAATAAACAAGAGGTAAATAGTAAATAATGATAAATTGACATGTAAATAATAATAAATAATAACCAAAGAAATAATAAAAAGACAAATAATAACAAATGAATAGTATGAAATAAATGGTAGGCATTACAGCATCTTCCTTAGGTGTTTATCTAAACGAATCTTAAAGTTTCGAACTGAACTACATTGCACTGCTTATGCAAGAAGTTTATTCCATTCATTAACTACATGGTTGGCAAAGTTGTTCCTACCCACTTCCAAATTAAACCTACTTCCTCACTATCGGTTGGGTGTAGACACGCGATACCCCAAAAAGATGATCTTACAGAAATCATCTGATCTGCCAAATTTTTTTTATTAGAAGTCATGCATACACATGCTGTGGGCCTGAAACGAGGTGTAAGGATCAGGTCCACACCATATACTATATGTATTTCCATGTGTTAATAAGAACACGGGTACGTGTGTTCACTTATGCAAAGTAGACCACTTGGAAAAAAGAAACTAACGAAAGAGCGCTTTCCTATGTTACACCTTCAGTGCAAAAGTACAAGTATTTTTTGCACTGAAGGTGTAATATACGAAAGCGCTCTTTCGTTAGTTTCTTTTTTCCAAGTGGTTTACTTTGCATATTTCCATATGGGGAAGACAAAGAAACGGAAGACTTGTTCGGCTAGTCACGAGCATGTCTGGGAATCGAACTGAACTCCGACTTACTCTCTGTCTCAATCCATTGACAAATCATTACCAATTACCCTGATTGACGATTTTATTCAGCTGAGGGAGGAAATAATGTCTCAGTCAACTTCAGAAGGGAGCCAATGAGCCAATGGCCCTGATCTGGCCGTTCGGGGGGTAAAGGCGACCCCTGATTGGACGGGAAAAAAAGATAATTAAGCCTTCTCGAGTTCAAGACTAATTACAAAATGAGTTGGATAAGAGGGGTAGGAAAGAACCGAGGGTGAAGGAGGGGACGGGGGGGGGGGAGGTCGAAAGACCACTGGTAAGGGATAATTGAGAGGAACCTGAGCCTACAGATGAGGTTGGGAGGGAAGGAAGGGCGGTAAGACACCGAGAATACGGACACGGAAGAGAAACCGGAAATGAAGTTTTGAAAAAAAAAGAAGTGACGGATAAGGCCCTGTTCACACTAGTGGTTTCAACCGCAGCGGTTCACTTACACTGTAAGTCAGTGGAGGCGTTCACACACATGGTTCTTCCTTATGTGGAAATTGGTCTCTAGTCATAAAAAGAACACTGCGTAGGTCTGGGCCGTATGGGCGGAACTAGAATCCCTGCATGTCAAGAAAAAAAAAGTATATTATATATATATATATATATATATATATATATATATACACATACATATATTCTGACTAGGAATATATAGTTGTGATGAAATCTATATTACAGAGGAACCATTCAATAAACTTTGTTTATGGTTAGGTACCGATCAAACTCCGTGTAGAACCCGGTTATAAAAAACACGAACCTAAAAAAAAGAAAGAAAAAAAAAACACTGGAAAGCGCGGAGACCCCGTTTTCTATTCTTTTCTTTCCCGTTCTCTTTTTTCTTTCATGGCCAAAACAGTAAACATTGTTGAGTTGAGCCCGCTCGAGTTTGATATTTGTCATCATAAAAATACATACCCCTTGGCGGCGGAGTGGGATTTCGTCAATGTTTGCCCACCAATCACGGGTTACCCCCCGTGAAGGGCCGATCCATTTAGCGCCAGAGAGTAGATTTCGAAGTAAAGTCTTGTGTCAACAAAAAAAAATATATGGCCAGTGGGACTTCAGCATCAACACGTATACGGGTCATACGTGTATCACCTTTTTTTCTCACAGTAGCTGGGTTTTGTTCAATTCTTATTTTTCTTATATTTCCTATTCATTTATTTGTATATGTTGTCTTACCCTTCAACCAACCCAGCTATCTATCTATCTATCTCAATGATGGAAAATGTAGTAGCACGTTTGTAAAACTAATGCCACAGTCGAAATATATAGACTCACGGTTTTCAGTCTTTTCGACTGGAAACGGGAGAGTCTATATATTTCGACTGGTATCTCCGGTCCTCTCCAGCTGTACAAAATAGGAGGGTTCTGAATTTATAGTTCCTTTCTTTGGAAGACAATGCTCTATAATTATAACACCCTCCCCTTAATTCTGTACTACTGAAGAGGACTGCAGCTAGCAGTCGAAATATACAGACTCACCGTTTTCAGTGTTTTCTTCTGCTCTGACTGTGATATTAGGCATTTTTTCCCCTTTAGAAAGGAGGTAGACGTACCTATGACTTGGCTACCTCCCTTATAAGGGGGAAGAAGCCATTGGTATATAGATAGTTTGGTTGAAGTGTAAAACAATATACGGTATACAAGTAAATGAATAAAAATGTTAAAAATATATAATAAAGCAAAATATGTAAAAATTAAGGCCAGGATAGATTTATATATATACAAAACATATATGATGAACATATTCATATTCGCAATCTATTCAGCCAATCCATGCCCTACGAGGTGGCTAGACATGGATGCCTTTGTCGGAGTTTGCGGATTCAGAATCGTATAATGCGCTTGATACCGTCACATGGTGGCTTTCTTAGCGGGACTCGAACTATCTCCCATCTCGCTTCTCGCCTCAGGCATCGGCATTCTAGTCCTCCTGATTCAGAAACTCACCCTCCCACGAAATGGGAAGTGAGAAACCCCTGGCAAAGCAAAGCTCTGTCAGTTGCGGGAAGTAGTTTTTTTTTTCTAGGCCGATGTTGGGTCGCCTCCCCATCTGGTCAGGGCTGTTGGAAAACAACGCAGGAAGTCTGCAGCAGGTCCCGGGGGAACGAACTCACGACTACCTGGTCATGAGTTCGTCACGGTACCCACTGGGTTACCGCGCGGCCCTCTCAACACACACAAATAGTGAATAGATCAACCAATCAATCCGTTGCTCCAGGTCTCTCCTGGAGATCCACGGCCCTTCCATAGATCTCTTTGGGAAGAGATGTTGGAGTGCTGATTCTGTGCGAGTATGTAATTGGCAGTTACCGTCAAGTCTATCAAAAGAAACGCCATGTGACCATGGAACGCTTATTGTTATAACGTTTTGCTTGTTACAACTTTATCATGTACTTGATAGAGCTTTACCAAGCGAAACGTCGTACAAATACAATAAAGGCTCCGTCCGTCCTCACTTGTGGTGTTCCTTTTGGTAGCGTTGATTCTGTCGTACTCTGGTGTGGGACTGCTTTCAACTCATCGACCTGTGGTTATAGATGGGGAACAATCAATGGTTGTCAGTTGTCTTTATGTGACAAGGAGATGACGAGTCTTAGCCCCGGTCTTTTGTCAGATCGTTTGCGCTGCAGTTCCGGATGGAAGTGAGAGTTTTGGAGTTTGAAAACGGGTGACAGGTAGATGATTATATCTGACGTCCATCTTGCATTTTCACCGCTAGCAGGTACAAGCCATTGGTTATATATGGACACGTACATGTATATGCACATATATATGTATATATGGATATATGTATATGTATAAACATATGTACATGTAAGTGTATATGTACATATACATATATATGCACACACACACACACACACACACACACACATATATATATATATATATATATATATTATATGTATAAATTTTATGTGTATGTATATGTATATGTGTATGTATATGTATATGTATATGTATATATGTATGAAGTAAACCCCAAAAGATAATAGTAGACTATGGATCGATCGCTTTCGTTCATAGTCTATAATTCTCTTTTGCGGTTTTCTGTATATTTAGAATCACGCGTCTACGTGATTTCTCTCTGCGTATATATAGATGTATATGTACCCACCGAAGTCACTCTCACAATTACCATAACGGTAGCTTTTAACAAAACCAGTCACTGCGACAAGCACACTCCACATTATAGTACAAGCAGCGTCGCTATGAACTAACATACTTCCCACTCGCTCATCCTCTATTGTATAAGATTGTATAAATCTTCGGGATGACTACCTTCGCGGGACATAAACCTTGATTACTGCGGTGAGCATAAATCCAGAGTCGAATACGCTAAGCATTTCTATCTTCCTAAGTCTCTGTGATCTACGAACATAGAGGATTAGCCTCTCTCTCTCTCTCTGTCTCCGAGTGTCCTCTCTCTCTCTCTCTCTCCCCGAGTGTGTGTGTGTGTGTGTGTGTGTGTGTGTGTGTGTGTGTGTGTGTGTGTGTGTGTGTGTGTGTGTGTGTGTGTGTGTGTGTGTTTATTTACCTAGTTGTATTCTACGAGAAGAGAGCTATGCTCGTAGTGACCCGCTTTTTTATCTTTCAGCATCCAGTTTGATCTTAAGTTCTTGTATAGTTTTTGCACTCACTGTTTCCGCATTCAATTTGTTCCAGATATCTACCATTCTGTGTGGGAAGCTATTCTTTTTCAGATCTCTTCTATAACTATCCTTTTTAAGTTTCTATTCATGTCCTCTTGTTTTTCTTTTATCCCACTTTAGTAAATCATCTCTATCAAGAACTTCCATCCCTTTCATAATTATGCAGATGGTTAGTAGACCTCCTCTTTTTCTTCTTTGTTCCAGGGTTGGTAGTTCGAATTTGGCCAATCTTTTTTCGTATGTCAATTTGGAGAGTGTTGGTGCCATCTTTGTCGTTGCTCTTTGAATTCTTTCTAATTTCTTTATGTTCTTTTTAGTACTGGGTGTCCACAGTGTCACAGCGTACTCCAGTCTTGGTCTTATCAATGTAATTAATATTTTCTTTACCATTTCTTCATTCAAGTAGTCAAAGGCCACTTACAATCTTAGTAAATTGAAAATTTCTCCTACATTTATGCTGATGTTTTTGTCTGGTGCCATGTCATTGCTAATAGTTACTCCTAGGTCCCTTTCCGAGTTGACTTTTTTAACTTCCTTTGTACCAATTCTATATTGTCCCGATATTCTATTTTTACATTTTCCAAATTCCATTATACTATATTTCTTGATGTTGAAGTTCACATCACACTTTCGACTCCATTCCCAGACGAGTGTGTGTGTGTGTGTGTGTGTGTGTGTGTGTGTGTGTGTGTGTGTGTGTGTGTGTGTGTGTGTGTGTGTGTGTGTGTGTTTACTTAATTGTATTGGCTTAATTATAGTACATATTAAAGGAGCAAGGCTCGCGGATGTCTGTCTGTTACTCTTCAATTATCAAACCTAGCTTGAAATTGATAAATGTTACTTGTGTGTGTACATGTCTATGTGTGTGTGTTTATTCATTTATTCATCTATTAATCTATTCATTCATTCACTTATTCATTTACTCGCTCGTTTACTTCTTCCTTCACTTATTCACTTATTGATTCATTTATACACTTATTCATTAATCAATTCATTTATTCTTTTAATCTATTTATCTATTCATTAAGTAATTTATTCGTTTAATTACTAATTTATTGATAAACTTATTTATCTTTATTTGTTTTTATCATATATCTATTTCTCTACTTATCTGTTGAATTTGAGTTTATCTATCTATTCATTAATTCATTTATCCACTCATCTATTTGCTATCGTTTATACTATGGCCTCTAAATGTTATGTCATTTCACGTTAACAGGTCCTCTCTGTCATTTCTTTACTCCTTTCTCTGTTCTAAAGATAAATGTCATATCACCTCTTTCTCTACTCTTTTCTGGTTCTTGTGCATTCGTTTGTGATCCTCTTCTATTCTTGTGTCTTCTATGTTCACATCTTACCTCGCCTACTCCGTCTTTCTCTTATGTTTTGCTGTTGATCATCTTTTGGTAAGTCACTCTCATTCTTGTATTCTTCTTGTGTCCCCTATGTTCTCCTTTTACGTCATCTACTCCATGTTTTGGTCCTCTTATGTTTTGCTATTGCTCATCTTTTGGTAAGTCACTCTCATTCTTGTATTCTTCTTGTGTCCCCTATGTTCTCCTTTTACGTCATCTACTCCATGTTTTGGTCCTCTTATGTTTTGCTATTGCTCATCTTTTATTAAGTCACTCTTACTCGTGAATTATTGTATCTTCTATGTTCTCCTTTTACCTCACCTACTCCATGTTTTGTTTCTCTTATGTTTTGCTGTTGCTCATCTTTTTGTAAGTCACTCTCACTCCTGTATTCTTGTGTCCTCTATGTTCTTTTATCTCACCTACTCCATGTTTTATTTCTCTTATGTTTTGCTGTTGCTCATCTTTTTGTAAGTCACTCTCACTCCTGTATTCTTCTTGTGTCTTCTATGTTCTTTTATCTCACCTACTCCATGTTTTATTTCTCTTATGTTTTGCTGTTGCTCATCTTTTTTGTAAGTCACTCTCACTCCTGTATTCTTCTTGTGTCTTCTATGTTCTCCTTTTACCTCACCTACTCCATGTTTTGTTTCTCTTATGTTTTGCTGTTGCTCATCTTTTATTAAGTCACTCTCACTCTTGTATTCTTGTGTCCTCTATGTTCTCGTTTTACTTCACCTTCTCCATGTCTTATTTCTCTTTACTGTTGCTCATCTTTTGTCAAGTCACTACTTCTTTGTGACTCTCCCGCTGATTCTCGGTATGTACTTTTCCATCCTGGCGTAATGAACTTCCAGGAAGATTCGTTTGTCCAAATGAATACCCTCTCACTCTTTTCTTGAAATGATTTTATCAGTCCTGTAGAACTGGTGTTTGCAAGACCGAATTTTCCTTGTCTGTACGTTTATTTCTAACTTCCTTATCTCTAAAATAATTTCAAACACTGCATGATCGTTTTTATCCACCTGTTTTCACACTCCTCCTATTTCACTTCTCCACAGTTGAAATCTCCCCTGAGTTATATTTTGGCTTCTTTGGGTAGAAATATCTAATTGTTTAGCTGTATTCATGATCAATTTTTATGCTGTAACACGTTTTATTTATCTTTGGCAGGATATATATTACTACAAATAATCTTTTTTCCATCTCCCTCCATCATGATTCCCACAAATGTTGTATTCATTACCTCAACCTCGTATGATCCCTCAGCTAATTCTTCTACACTTTTTTCTGCCATAATTAATCCTCATCTCATTTTTATACATTTTTTCCCCTCTCCAATGAGTTACACTTTCCTTACGCTATCTGAATATTAATATTTTGATTGTTATTGGTATCAAAAAGGCTTGTTGTTCTGCTTTGATTAGTCATCTATCTTTAATCGTGCCGATGCCAATATGCCTATACTACAATGTGGTATTAATATATGCTATTTTCAACCTTTTCGTTACTTCTTCCTTCTCCTCCTCCTCCTTCGATACCACCTTCTTATACTCTGATTTATTACTCTACAGTAAAATTTTGTCACTTCGTTTTTTTTTTTTCTTTCTCTGTTGCATCCCTCCATACCTAATCATTCATGAAGTTGTTTATGGATGCTAGTTTCCATGTAATGATTTTCTCACTCACCATTTATTGTGAATTAAACTTTATTTTCATTGGACGTGTATTAGGTTACCCTGGATACCTTTACCTTTCTAGTATACCTTCCTCCTGGCTTCTTGTTTGTTTGTTTTTTCTAATTTTGGTGATAAATATTCCTCTTTTCATCCTATATAGATTCAGTTTAATGTCGCGAACTCCCCCATCAGGAGGCTAGGACAGTGCCCCTTACAGAGGACTTTGTAGAGTGAAATCTAATGAACCACACCCTTGGTCCAACTCGCTGGTGGCAGATTTTGAAATAACGTCACTTCGACCTCCGCCGCAAGTAGTGACGCTCTAATCCATTCGGCCAGCGAGCATCCTATAATGATTATATTTATTTCATAAACCACTTCTTTTATCATCGTTTCTCGACCTTTAACTACATTTTCCTCATCTTCTCTTTGTTCTATCATTTGTTGTTGAATAAATCTGTTGATCTGTACTTTCCTCTTCATCCACAGTTTCCCCACCTTTGTGTTCTTGTATGATCTTCCTGATTTTTCTTTGTTTCCATTTTATTTTTTTATTCCCTTTTTCACGCTGTCCTCCAGCTTGTTTATTCTTATCTTAAACTTGTCATTACCATGTCTGAAGTCGAAATATATCTTTTTGGTTTTCTTTGAATGTGGTCATATCCCATAACTGACATTCTAAATTTTCTACTTTAGGTTTTAATCGATTGTCAAGTGCACTCAGCCTCCTTTGTTATGATCAGGTCTTCCACTATCGTCATTCATTCACCGTAGACACCCTCATTTTTGTCAGAACCACATTCCTACATCACTGCTAGTTTTACTGTAATAAACATCATCTTTGTTTTTATGTATGTTACCCAGTTCCCTAACACCTTTGATGGCCAGCATGTTCATCGACTCGCACCTTCATCTTTGTTTCCCAATTCTTATAACCTAAACTACTTCCCCTTCCCCCTTTTCATTTCTTGGAGTTAAACCATGTCACACTCTCACCCAGAACCACCGTGTCTACTTTGAGGTATGTCCTGGTCGACTGATCCCGTTGTCAGAACTCTGAAACGAGGATTCCTTTCATTTCAATGGCCAACAACTTTCTGATTTTCATTCTCCTTCTACTATTCCTATTGCTTTTTCTCCAGTGTGAGTTTCTCTTATATATATATATATATATTTATGTATGTATATATATATATATATATATATATATATATATATATATATATATATATATTGTGGCATCATGACAGGTATATGAATGGTAAGAATGTAAAGACACGATTGGAAACGAGATTTTATTCCTGACCGGTTTCGCCTTTGACCTCTGAAGAATCCTCAAAGGTGAAACCGGTCAGGAATAAAATCTCTTGTTCCCAATCGTGTCTTTCCATTCTTACCAATCATATATATAAATATATATATATATATATATATATATATATATATTTATATAATATATATATATATTCGTATATTTATATAATATATATATATATACATTCATGTGTGTGTGTGTGTGTGTGTGTGTGTGTGTGTGTGTGTGTGTGTGTGTGTGTGTGTGTGTGTGTGTGTGTGTGTGTTTAAAATGACTTCGTGGATCATATAGCCTGGTACGGCTGTCCGTGACCACAAGATGTAATAACGAAGGCAGCAACTAAAGGGAATTAAGTGCCAAATCCTCTGTGAATGGTTTATGCTCTCCAGAGGCCAAAAATACATATAAAAAGAAACTAGAAAGGTATACTGAAGGTAAACCGCGAAGGCAGAGTCCTGCCGCTCAAAAAAAAAAAAAAAAAAAAAAAAAAAAAAATGAAAACTGAAAGGGATGATAATTAAATGCACTACAGTAAGATAAATCCAACAAGCAAAAAGAAAAGAAAGAATACGAAAACAAAAGAAAAGAAACTGATATGAAGAAGAGGAAAGGACACAAGAAGAGAAAAAAAAATAACAACGAAAAAAGAAAAGAAAAAGAGAAGATAAGATATGGAGAAAAATAAAAATAAAGTAAAGTAATTACGTAAAGATAAGGAACAATGGGAATTCTACACTTTACACTCTCACATTCACTGAATTGTTGGAGGGAAGACGCCCCTCTGGCCTGTTCTATTGGGCCTCGAGGTGAACAGGGCGAGATGAAAGGGAGAGGAGGGAGGAGAGAAGAGGAGGAGAAGAAAGGAAAAGAAAAAAGGAAGAGGAGGAAAAAGAAAGAGGAGAAGAAAGAAAAAGACAATGGAAGAAGAGGGAAGAGAAAAAATAAGAGAAGAAAGGAAAAGAAAAAGGAAGAGGAGGGAAAAGAGAGAAAAAGAGAAGAAAGGAAAAGAAAAAGGAAGAGGCGGGAAGAAGGAGGAAGAGAAGAAAGGAGAAGAAAGAGGAAGAGGCGGGAAGAGAGAAGAAGAGGAGAAAGGAAAAGAAAGAGGAAGAGGAGGGAAGAGAGAAGAAGAGAAGAAGAAAGGAGAATAAAAAGGAAGAGGAGGGAAGAGAGAAGAGAAGAAAAGAAAAGATAGAGGAAGAAGAGGGAAGAGAGAAGAAGAGGAGAAGAAAGGAGAAGAAAGAGGAAGAGATAGATGTGGAAGAGGTAGAGGAGTGGAAGATAAGGAAAAAGATGAGAAAGTGGAGGGGAATGATAATGAAGAAGAGGAGGACTAGGTGACGGAGGTGAAGGAAGAGAAGGAGAAAGAGGAGGTCTAGGTGATGGAGGTGAAGGAAGAGGATAAGAAAGAGGAGGAGGAGGATAATGAAGAAGAGGAAGTCTTGGTGATTGAAGGAAGAGGAGGAGAATAGAGAGAAAAAAAGAGGAGAATCAGGAGTAGTGGATTAAAGATGGATGAAGGAGGAAGAGATGGAGTAAGCGCAATCCGCAAAGAAATAGACTGCGTTTTTTTCCTTGATCCATCATTCTGTGAAGTGACCGCACAGGAAAAACGTCCTCAGTGCTGAGGCGATATGTATTCGTCTTTATTCCAACAAACACCAGTCCTGATCAGCTGATAGCAGGGAGATGCAACAACATTGAAAATACTGAAACTGGCGTGAAGTGTGGCAATGACGCAAGAAAACAGATACTTAATGAAAGTGCTCAACAATGGAATTCATGATCGACGGCCACTTGGATGAACTAGAAAAGACTGGAGGAAACATTGCCTTGAAGATGTACAGATATTAGCAGGGAGATGCAACAATATTGGAAATACTGAAACTGGCGTGACATGTGGCAAGGACGCAAGAAAACAGATACTTAATGAAAGTGCTCAACAATGGAATTCATGATCGACGGCCACTTGGATGACCTAGAAAAGACTGGAGGAGCTATTGCCTTGATGAAGATGTACAGATATGCGGAATGGAACCAAGAGAACGGAAGGACGTGTCACAGGCATGGTGAGACGTTCCAGTTTCAGAAGCGGTTATGCAACACCAAGTTGCCCAAAGACAAGTGGAGTGAGAGTAATTAAGTGATATTAGTGAAAACCAGGGTTTGGATAAGGTCTATTAACTGAGACACTATTCAAAGAGGTACTCCACTCATAACTACGTAATGAACTTTATCAGTGGTGAACACAGCCTGTAAACAAAGCCTCGATGTTGTAATTCTGTTCAAACCACTTGTAACGCCTCCTCTCAACCGTTTAGTTTATTTTACCTTTCAGCTCAGTTAAGGGCTTGTTTTTACTTTTTCCATCAGCATTCTGTGATTCTATTGTAAATCAAAAGGTTCAAATGTCATGTCAATGAGACTGTCTCACTTAGTAGGCCTACTTGATGTCCGATAGCTTTATTCAACTTAAGAACACCTCTTTATATAAATGAATAAAATAAAAATAAAAAATCAGGACATAAGAAAATAAAATTATGTATATCGTTCATGGATTTAAAGAAAGCATATCCCTATATAAATAAAGAAAATATAAAAAAAACAGGACATAAGAAAATAAAATTTTGTATGTCGTTCATAGATTTAAAGAAAGCGTATAAAATGATAGAGGTTTCATTACACGAAACACTGGAAAGGGACGGGATGAGAAGAAAGCTGTTGGTGGGGGGTAACTATAGTATTATAAGAAGAGGGAGCACACATTCCATATTAAGCCGTTATCACACTGAGCATTTTTTCTCTCGACTGTTGGAGCAGATTTGCAGCTCGCAGCTTCCGGGAAGAAATCTGACATGCTGGAGAAAAATAATTTTCCTCCAGTATATCAAATGACATTCTGTGTATTTTCGTTGAGAGAACGAAATAGTTTGCTGTAGTGATTTGACGGTGGAAAAAGTTCTGGAGGTGGTCAGTACCGCCGATGAATCGGAGGTTGGAGGGAAAATAGCCTAGTGTGATCCCCCTTTCAGAGAGGAGGTATGATACATTGTGGGAGAGAGACTTAGGCTAGGCTGAGATATTTCAATGTAACTGTTTACTGTATCGTAATGAGTTGAAACATTAATCATATCAACATTTGATCTTTATGTAAAGAAATACCGTAATCAGGATAAAAGACAAACGAATAAACAGATAAATAGAAACCACAAATGATTACTTTAATGTCTGTTCAATTGAGTCTCCAAACTTCGAGATAATTTGAATAAAAAATCACGTAAGAAACAGAAGACGAGCTGAAGCAATGAGGAATAGATATGGAGTAAGGATGGGAGAAGTAGACACTAATGCAGTCATTCTTAAGCATTTTTACCTTCTTATATTCTGTGCGCTTCAAGAAGTCCGTTTAGGGAGTGTAATACGTCGTGATTTACTTCTACCCATTCTGCCAAATCAACCCTAGTACATGCCCCTCTCCTAGAGAGAGAAAGGGGGTCGCCGATTTAATGAAGCGGCATTGCTGTGGATGTGCTGTGTCTTGTGAAATTGGTTCTGACCTAGGGCAGTGGACAGGATGCAGGGATGACCCGTCATCCAGGAGGTGCCAAGATAAGAGGGTGGAGGGGAGTGGAGTGTGATAGGGATGGAATAAGTAGGAGTGGGTTTTATGCCTTTGTTTTTTGGCTACCTCCCTTGTAAGGGGGAAAAAGCCATTGGTATATGTATGTACATGTCTCTCTTACTTCTCATCTATGTGCTATTTTTTGTATATAATAAAAGAAGATGTATAGTATAATGAGTATCTATCTCTGGGATTATAACAACGAGTTGAATAAATTGTAAGACATGAGGCAACAGTGCTTTTTCCCAATGTTGCCACGTCAAGGTATCCCAGATGAGACAGGTGGGTAGGGTAACAGTGACGATGCGATATTTGGGGGTCAAATTGGCACCGTCGCACTCAGGGGAATTCCCGCCGCCCTAAACGGACGCCTTGGGGCGGACAGGGTTTAGTAGTTACATTCTTATCTAACCACCTCACATTACAAGACAGTGCCCATTGTCTCTACACACTAGTGCACCTTAAAAAAAAAAAAAAAAAAAAAAAAAAAACATTATAAACACACACATATAAATTGGCATTCAAATAAATAAACACATAAATAAATAAGTAAATAAATAAAGATAAAAACTCAAATAGATGTATAGTTAAGCAAATGAATAAATACACAAACATATATTTGAATAAATCAATGATAAAATAGATCGACAATTAAAATTTCAAACACTATTATAGCTACATTTACGAATATTAATTCAAACGTTTTCATCCTACAATAACTACATTTATAGAGACAATTACAATCGAAATTGAATACAAATCAACAGCAATAATTATTTCGACTGTTATCATATTTTCACTCTTAAAAATCAACTGCTCAGCTGCAAATAGGTTGTACACTGTTTATGGAAACAAAAAGAAATTATAACCAAGTCCAAGAAAAAAGAAAGAAAAAAGAAGATTTATTTGCCAATTTGAAATGCAATAATAATTCAAAGAGTTTCAGGGAAATCAATTGCTCTGTAGCAAATAGGTTGTACAATGTGTATCGAAACAAAAACAAAGAAACAAGGTCAAGAAAAAAGAAAAAAGAAAACAGAAGATCTATTTGCAGAATGAAAGGCAATAATCATTAAAAGAGTTTCAGGAAAATTATTCTAAATTGAAAATGATTGCTCTTTGAGTCTGGTTGAACTTCTCGTTCTTATGACGAATGCAATCATTGTAGATCTTTGAATCAATAAATCAAAAAATAAACTAACTTGCCAAAGACACAGTCTAGGGCCTAATAAAGCCATTCCAAGCTGAAACAATTACGTGTAGTTGTGTGTGTGTGTGTGTGTGTGTGTGTGTGTGTGTGTGTGTGTGTGTGTGTGTGTGTGTGTGTGTGTGTGTGTGTGTGTGCGTGTGTGAGTGTGTGCGTGTGTGTGTGCGTGTGTTCATATGTGATAGTGTATTTGTGTTTGTGTGTGCATGTCAGTGTACAGTATGTATGTATGTATGTGTGTGTGTATGTATGTATGTATGCATGTATGTATATGAGTACGCGTATGTATGTTCGTGCGTGTGTTAATGTTTGTGTGTGCGTGTGTGTATGTGTGGGCGAGTGCGTGTGTATGTCTGCATATGTGTATGCATCTGTATGCGTATGTGTACATGTATACGTTCATGTATATGTACATACATAAATATAAGTGTGTGTGTGTATGTGCTTGTGTGTGTATGCGTATATTTCTGAATGTATGTGTAGTACATGTGTACATATAGATGCGCGCATGTACACATCCCCGCATATGTGTGTACATAGGCGGTTATGTGGATAGAGTATGCATACACGCGCCTGTATGAACCAATTCGGGTGTACATGAACCCAATTCTCTGTTCACAGCGTTGCGTGCGCGCGCGCGCGTGCGTGTAAGACGGGAAGACTGAAAACAGAAAGTCCTGCGGGAGTTAGGGACGAATAGGATTACGACGGAGCGAGAATTAATCAGAATGCAGCCCCCAGCAAAGAGAGAGAGAGAGAGAGAGAGAGGGAATGGCAAGAGAGGGAGAGAAAGAGAACGGCAAGAGGGAGAGATGGAGAGAGATAGTTTAGGGAGGTAGATAAATAGATAGATAGATATGTAGATAGAAAGAGAGATAGAGATAGAGAGGGAGATAGAGATAGAAAGAGAATGGTAAGAGGAGAGATAGAGAGAGAGAGATTAAGGAGGTAGATAGATAGAGAGATAGATAGATAGATAGAGGGAGATAGAGATAGAGACAGATAGAAAGAGAATGGTAAGAGGGAGAGATAGAGCGATAGATAGATAGAGAGATAGATAGATAGATAGATAGGGAGAGAGAGAGAGAGAGAGAGAGAGAGAGAAAAGAAAGGGGATCATAAAGTGTGAAAGCAGAGACGATGGAGGGGAGAGGGGAGGAGGTGAGGAAGGAGGGGAGGGAGAGGTAAAAGTGTGAAACGAGCGAGGAAAGGAAAGGAAAGGAAAGAATATGAAGGAAAAGATATAAAAGGAAAGGGAAGGGAGGACAGTAGGTGACAGTGAAAGGGCAGGAGTGAAAAGGAGAGGGAAAGGACGAATAAAAAACAAAATAAACGAAAAGAAAATGAAATTAAGAAAGAAGTAAAAGAAATTAAAGGAGAGGGTGATAAAGGAAAGGGAAGAACGGCTACGGGGAAAGGAGGAAATCGTTGCTTTTTACATATTTTATTCTGGCTAAAGTCAAACGGTTTCTATAAGACGACCAGGCAGACTTCTTTACACCGAGAACCTTTCCTCTAAGGACTAAAATCTCCTGGCGATGAAGAAGAAGAAGAGGAGGAGGAAAGTCTGTAAATGGTCTTCAGCCAACTGAAGAAAGAAAATAAGATTCGATAGTTGGGGTGTGGGCGTGAGTGTAAGGGAGAAGTGGGAGGAGAGGGAGGGGGGAAGGGGATGGGAGAGAAGGGAGGGAAGAAGGGGGATGGGGAAGGGGATGGGAGAGAGGGGAGGGAAGAAGGGGGATAGGGATGGGGATGGGAGAGAAAGGAGGGAAATAAGGGGAAGGAGGGATGGGATGGAATGGGAGAAAGGGGAAGGGGGTGGGAGGGAAGGGGGGAGGCGGAAGGGGCGGTGGGAGAGAAGGGAGAGAAGAAGGGGGAAGGAGGGGTGGGAGGGAAGGGGGGAATGGGGTGGGAGGGAAGGGGGAAGGGGGTGGGAGAGAAGGGAAGGAGAGAAGAAGGGGGAAGGAGGGAAGGGGGGAAGGGAGGGAAGGGGGAGTAAAGAGAGGCCAGAAGAGAGAAATTGAGTATTGGGGGGGAGGGGGGACGCAGGGAGGAGGGGGAAGGGGGGAGGCAGGGGGACGGATGGGAGGAGGAGGAGGAGGAGGAGGAGGAGGAGGAGGAGGAGGAGGAGGGAACTGCCCGAAGGTGTTACCCTTCGTTGGCCGGGGAACGAGAAGGCGGGGGAAGAGGAGGAGAGGCAGGAAGAGGAAGAACAGAAGGTAAAGGAGGAGGAGGAAGAGGAAAGAGGAGGATGAGTAAGAGAAGGAAGAGGAGGAAGAGGAAAAGAAGGAGAAAGAAGAAGAGGAGGAAGAGTAAAAGGAGGAGAAAGAGGAAGAGGAGGAGGAAGAAGAGAGGCAGGAAGAGGAAGAACAAAAGGTAGAGGAGGAAGAGAAATAGGAAGAGGAGGAGGAGGAAGAGGAAGAGGAGTAGGAGAAGGAGTCGGAGGAGGAGGAAGAGAAATAGGAAGAGGAGGAGAGGGAGGAAGAGGAGGAGATGGAGGAGGAGTAGGAGGAGGAGGAAGAGTAGAAGAAGGAAGAGGGGAGGAGGAGGAAGAGGAGGAGGAGGAGAAGGCGGTCGCCACGCCTTGAAGGACCAAGACGGAAGGAGGAGAGTGAAGCCCTACAGGTTTACAGGAAACAGAGAGGGCGAAGACGGGATTGGAGAGGAGGAGGAAGAGGAAGATGAGGAGGAGGAGGGAGGAGGAGGAGGAAGAGTAGGAGGGGAGGAGGAAGAGTAGGAGGAGGAGAAGAGAAAGAAGAAGGAAAAGGAGGAGGAGGAGGAGGAGATAAGAGGAGGAAGGGAAGAGGAGGAAGAGGAGTAGGAGGAGAGGAGGAGTAGGAAGAAGGAAAGGAGGAGGTAAAGTAGGAGAAGAGGAAGAGAAAGAACTAATAAAGGCAGAGGAGACAGGGGAGGAGGAGGAAGAAGGAGGAGTGGGGAGGAGGAATGGGAGGAGGAGGAGGAGGAGGAAAGATACTAATATCTTAAGGGGCTTGGAAGAAGGACAGGGGAGGAGGGGGAGAAGGAGGAGTGGGAGGAGGTAGAGGAGAGGAGGAGATGGGAGTAGGAGGAGGAGGAGGACGTAGAAAAGTTGGAGGAAGAAGAGGACGAGGAGTAGAAGAAGGAGGAGGAGGAAGAGGAGGAGGAGGAGGAAGAGGAAGAGGAGGATGAGGAGGAAGAGGAGGACGAGGTATTGAAGAGAGAAGGGAAAGAATAACAAGAGATAGGGAGAAGATGAAGAACGATGAAGAAGAGGGAAGAGGAGGAGGAGGAGGAGGAAGAGGAGGAAGAGAGTTAGAAGATAAAGAGGTGAAGAAGAAATGGCAGAGAGGAGAGAGTGATGGAGGTAGAAGACGATGAGGAGGAAGATGATGATGATGAGAAGGAGGAGGAGGAAGAGGAAGAGAAGGAAGAGGAGAAAGAGTTGTAGAAGATAAAGAGGTGTAGAAGAAAGGCCAGAGAGGAGGGAGTGATGGAGGAAGATGAGGAGGAGGAGGAAGAGGAGGAGGAGGAAGAGGAGGAGGAGGAGGAGGAAGAGGAGGAGGAGGAGGAGGAGGAAGAGGAGAAAGAGTAGTAGAAGATATAGAGGCGAAGCAGAAATGGCAGAGAGGAGAGAGTGATGGAGGAAGATGACGATGAGGAGGAAAAAGATTAAGGAGAAGAAGGAATAAAAGGTGGAGGAAGGAGGAACAGGAGGAGGAGGAAGAGGAGGAGGAGGAGGAGGATGACGAAGAGGAAAAAAAGCATTAGAAGATAAGGAGGTGAAGAAGAAAGGGCAGAGAGGAGAGAGTGATGGAGGAAGATGACGATGAGGAGGAAAAAGATGAGGATAAGGAGGAGGGGGAAGATAAGGAGGAGGAGGAGGAAGAGGAGAAAGAGCAGTAGAAGATAAAGAGGCGAAGCAGAAATGGCAGAGAGGAGAGAGTGATGGAGGAAGATGACGATGAGGAGGAAAAAGATAAGGAGGAGGAGGAGGAGGAGGAGGAGGAGGAGGATGACGAAGAGGAGAAAGAGCATTAGAAGATAAGGAGGTGAAGAAGAAAGGGCAGAGAGGAGAGAGTGATGGAGGAAGATGACGAGGAGGAGGAGGAGGAGGAGGAGGAGGAGGAGGAGGTAGGCGAGGAGGAAAGGGAGGATAGAAAGGGGAGGAGTGTAATAGGCGGCTATAGCCCGTGAGGAAAGAGGCGGGGATCCGAGAGGGGCAGGCAGAAGGGTCAGAAGTAAGCGGGCATTTCGCGGACGAGTGAGAAAAGGGCGAATCCACACACTGGAGTAAGAGGAAGAACTGAAAGGATGAATATGGCTTAGGAGTATAAGAGTAAAAATGGAATAAGGGGAGAGAGAAAGAGGGGAATAAAGCAGAGGACCAAAAAAGGAGATGAAAGAGAAGAAGAAAGGAGGGAAGTGAAAGAGTGAAAGTATTGGGAACAGAGAAGACATGAGAGAGAGAAAACGGAAAGAGAGAAAATACAAAGAGGAGGAAATAAAAGAGAAAGAAGAAGGGGGAATGTGAAAGAGCAAATAAAGGAGTGGAAGTAAGGAGGAAATGAAAGAAAGAAAATGAAGAAAGCCTGGAAGCAGAGTAAAACTGGCGACAAACTAAAGAAAAAAGTAAACAAAACAAGGGAGAAAGTAAAATAAAAAGAAAAAGAATAAAGACACGATAGAAAACCAAAGAAAACTAACAAGGAAGACATGGAAGAAGAAAGAAAAAATACGGAATACAAAAGATAAATGGATAAATAAATACAATAAAAAAAGAAAAGGATACCTCAAGAATACAAAAAAAAAAAAAAAGGATACATCAAGAATACAAAAAAAAAATCAAATAAAATAAAAAAAGAAAGAAAAGAAAAGGATACATCAAGCTTATACGAAAAAGAAAATAAAATCAAAGAGGAAACGGCAATGGACACAAAGAAAAGAAAATTCGTGAAAAGGTGGGATTGATGAAGGCATGTTGAGGAGGCTGGAGGTGGAGCGAGGTACCTCCTCCAGGGAGTCTGTGTGTGTGTGTGTGGGAGTGTGGCAGTGTTGGAGGGATGGGGAAGGGGAGGAGAGGGGGTGAAGGGGAGAGGGGTGAGGGGGACTTTTGTTTACGAGGTCGCTAAAGGGTCAGAAAATGGCGTGGTAAGAACACTCACGGACCCCCAGAAACCTTAAAGACGGTTTCGGGAACCAACGAAGGTTGGTGTTCCCAAAAACGGGGTTTCTTGGGTTGCTCCAAGTGGAGTCTGGGGTCTTGGTTATAAATTGGTCGGAGAGAAGGGGAAGAATGGTGAGGACAGGTTATTCGGAATGTAATACTTGCGTAGGAATATAAAGAAGAATCCTGCACAGTTTTCATATAGATACAGATACTTGCACTTTCTGTGGTTTATGCGGACATTCGCGTGCATGTATTCGCTCGCAAGCACACACACACATACACACACACACATACACACACAGACACAGACACATACACACACAGACACATACACACACAGACACACACACACACACACATACACACACATACACACACACACATACACACACAGATACACATACACACATAGACACAGACACACACATACACACATACACACAATCACATACACAAACATCACACATACACACACACAATCACATACACAAACATCACACATACACACACACAATATATAGATTTGTGGAATAGTTTAGAAAGTGATATAGCCAAAGCTTAAGCAAGACACGAGTTCAAATCTAAATATTATAACTGGAAATGAAAGATATAGATTAAGTTGTAACCATACGTGAATCTAAATCTAGGTATGTTAGAAATTTAGAGAATAGAAGACGGGACCCAACGAGCATTGCTCCTTTCCTTTATACTACAATTAAACACAGTTAGGTAAATAGGTAAATACACACACACGAACGAGTGGATAGGGTAACGATTTGCCTTCCTGTGGAGGTAACTATATTGTTTTGCGTTTTCTCATATCCCGAGCGCTCCTTTTGGGAATCGACAGGAACCATAAAACTAATCATCACTCCTCTACAGAGGCTCCCTCGCCACAGGCAACACATTCATCTAGAAAAATGATCGTGAATCTGAGGACGCTGTGGTGGTAGTGTGGTAGAGAGGATAGACGTGGGAGTGGTTGTTAGGATAGTGGTTGTGATGAGGATGGTGCTAATAGAGAGGATAGACGTGGCAGTGGCTGTGAGGATAGACGTGGGAGTGGTTGTGAGGATAGTGGTTGTGATGAGGATGGTGCTAATAGAGAGGATAGACTTGGCAGTGGATGTGGTGATTGTGGTGGTGAGGGAGGGTGAATATGTCTTTGGTGGTAATAGTACTTGTGGTGGTAGTGGAGATGGTGGTAATGGTAGTGGTGGAAGAAAGGGATGTGGAACACGAGACGAATATGTGGATAAGCGATCCACTGATGCAGGACTTGCGCCTTCATCAAAGACTCCGGGGTAACAGGGCTGCCAATTGCAGCCGACATGGAAGCCTGATTAGACGCTAAAATAGGGGACGGCATGGGAGCTGGACCTGCCCAAGTGAAATACATTCGACAAGGCATAATAATCACACGCGTATGCTGGCACACACACACGCACGCACGCACGCACACACACACACACGCACACACACACACACACACACACACACACACACACACACACACACACACACACACACACACACAGCGCCTTTTGTTTCTTTCTTTTTTGTTTTTTTCTACCTTTGAAAATGTCTAAATAGACGAAAACGTTCGGTATCTGTTTTTTTTTTCAATTTCCGGTTGGTTTCTGCAAAAAAAAATATATATATATATATATATGTATATATATATATATATATATATATATATATATATACACTTTAAAAACAGAAAAGTGATCTATTAGCTGTTATTGTTATGTATTGAATCTTATGCAATACGAATCGATATTTTACTATTTATTTCTGACAAATCCTGTTTAGCATCTTCGTCACAATCCACTTCATTCTGTTTAATTCTACCACATTCTTCTCTCCTCTCGTTTCTTTATTCTTTTCCTTTTCTTATATTCGTGTCTACGTTTCACTACATTGGGAGACTCTTTATATATTTTTTTTGCATTTTTCCAATTCCCTCTTTCGTTTCGTCTAATAATGATAATAATTCTCGTGTAGTTAGTTACATTACAGCAGCACCTTTAACCCAAAGGCTCCGTAAAACACTTACGACGGATAAGCAAAATTACCAAAATTACATCATAGACTATTTTGATTACTAACCACCGTCTATAACATTCTTACAGCATCTTCCCACAAAGCTTAGCCTTCCTCCAGAAAATGTTCGCTCTTACGAACGGCTTTTTAATCATCTTCCTCTCTACACCATTTTGAAAAATTGATTAATTGATTGATGTGATGAGCTGGGGGAAGTGTCCGGGGCGTCAAGGATCCCAAAAATAGCTCCGAGGGAAGGTCGGAGGACCGTCTTATCAGGATTAGCGGCTACTGGACCCTGGAGGGGACTCGAACCCGCTCTCTCTCCTGGACGAAGAGTAACGGAGAGACCGGATAGATCAAAAGAAAGCGAGAGACAATTAGAGAGAGAGATAGAGAGAGGGCTAGAGAAAGAGAGAAAGAGGGTTAGAGAGATAAAAAAGAGAAGAGAGAGAGAGAGAGAGAGAGAGAGAGAGAGAGAGAGAGAGAGAGAGAGAGACATAGATAAAAAGAGAGGCAGAGAATTAGAAAGAGCTAGAGAGAGATAGAATTAGACAGACAAAGAGAGAGAGCGAGAGAAAGAGAGAGACATAGATAGAGAGAGAGAGAGAGAGAGAGAGAGAGAGAGAGAGAGAGAGAGAGAGAGAGACAGAATTTATCATGTAACAGGCTTTATCATCAGAGAAATAGAAAAGACTCTTAATGTACTGAACAAACTTGTCCTTGTGTGAACGTGTTTGAGGATTTCACTATAGTGTGAACAGACACTTGAACACTTGAACACAGCAGTTATCTTCATGCCCTTGTCCTAGCTGCCGGTGGGCGATTTTATTCAGGTTTGTGGAAGATTCTCCGCGGCAGGGTTGAAAAGCTGTGTAGACTTTAAGCCCTGTTCACACTAGCGGTTACAGCATCCGCGGTTTCAACCGTGGCGATTCGATTACAGTGTAAGTTACTGGTGGCGTTCACACACAACCGCGTAGTTTTTCCTTGACTATGCTGTATCATCGTGGTTTCTGTGCGGTTCAAACAGCTAGTGTGAAAATAAATATATATATATATATATATATATATATATATATTTCTAAACAGAAATGTAGTAGCACATTTGTAAATGACACACAGGAACCCACAGTCGGAGAAATAGGATTCTTCTTTATTCAAAGTTTACTTTCTCCGACTGTGAGTTCCCTGTGTGTCATATATACATATATATATATATATATATATATATATATATATATATATATATATATATATATATATATATATATATATATATTGTACTACTTTATGTAGTCGTAGTGCTTTTTCATTTACTTAATAAAATCGACAATCTCTCTCTCTCGCTCTCTCTCTTTCATAACCTACCGCAAAATACAGATTTTTTATTAAAATAAAATGCTATTTTATGCAGTCGGATTGTCTTTTTTCATCTACTAAATCAAATCGAGTGGCATGAGATGTAATACAATAGACAAAGTAGATCAGTAGATCTCGTGTATCGATAAATAAAGTATAAATACAACACCATTGTAGATGTCATGTATCAATAAATAAAATAAAAATACAATACCTTTGTAGATGTCATGTATTGATGAATAAAATATAAATACAATACAATTGTAAAACATTTTTATTTTTTTTTTCTTCAATTTTTGATTTGTTTCTGTTTTTCTGCTGAGGCACCCAGCAACCAGTCCTTGGCCGGCCATTTGGACTTCATTTCTCTCCTTCTTTCCTTCCCTTTACTGTATGCTTCCCATTTTCTTTCCTTCCTTCCTTCCTCCCTTCATTTCTCTCCTTTCCTTCCCTTTACTATATGCTTCCCATTTTCTTTCCTTCCTTCCTTCCTCCCTTCATTTCTCTCCTTTCCTTCCCTTTATGCTTCCCATTTTTTCCCTTCCTTCCTTCCTTCATTTCTTTCCTTTCTTCCTTTCCCTTTATGCTTTCCATTTTCTTTCCTTCCTTCCTCCCTTCATTTCTCTCCTTCTTTGCTTCCCTTTACTGTATGCTTCCCATTTTCTTTCCTTCCTTCATTTCTCTCCTTCTTTCCTTACCTTTATGCTTTCCATTTTCTTTCCTTCCTTTCTTCCTTCGTTCCTCTCATTCTTTCCTTCCCTTTATGCTTCCCATTTTCTTCCCTTCCTTCTTTCCTTCATTTCTCTCCTTTCCTTCCCTTTACTGTATGCTTCTCATTTTCTTTCCTTCCTTACTTCGTTCATTTCTCGCCTTCTCTCCTTCCCTTTATGGTTCCTATTTTCTTTTCTTCCTTCCCTCCTTCCTTCCTTCCTTCTTTCTCTTCCTTTCTCCTTCTCATTCTTTATTCTTTCCTTCTCCTTATGCTTCCTATTTTCTTTTCATCCTTCCTTCCTTCTTTTTTTCTTTCTATATGCCTTTCGCTCTTCCTTCCTTCCTTCCTTTCTTCCTTCTTTTTCTTCCTAACTTTCTTCTTCTCATTCTTCTTTCCTTCCTTCGTCTTTTTCTCTCTTCCTGACTTACTTTCCTCCTTCCTTCTTCCCTTTCTTTCCTACATTCCTCCCTCCCTCCTTCTCATCCCTTTCCTTTTTTCTTTCAATGGTTTCCTTTCTTTCTTCTTGCCTTTATTCATTTCCCTTTATTTCCTTCCTTTCCTATCTTCCCTCCTCTCTTCTTTTCTCCTCCTTTTCCTCAATTTCTTTGCCTTCCTTTTTTCCGTTTTATTTTCTCCTTACATCCCTTCCTCCCTTATTGCCCTCCTTCCTCCCTCCCTTCCTCTCTTCTATTTCTTTTTTATCTTCCTTTTTCCCGTTTTCTTTTCTTCTTACCTTCCTTCCTTCTTTCCTTTATTACCTTTCTTTATTTTCCTTCCTTTTCTCCTGTTTTTTTGTTCCTAAGTACATTCCTTTCCTTCTTTCCTTTATTGCCTTTCTTTCCCTTCCTTTCTTCCCTGATCTCTCTCTATTACTTCCTACATTCCTTCCTTCCTCCCTTCTTGCCTTCATTCCCTCCTTCCTACCGTCCTTTCTTTCTCTCTTCTCTTCTTCATCTTTCTTTATCTTCCTTTTCCCTGTTTTCTTTATTACTTCTTACATTCCTTTCTTCCTGCCTTCCTCCCTTATTTCCTTTCTTTCTTTGCCTTCCTTTTTCCTTCATTTATTTTCTTACTTCTTACCTTCCTTCCCTCCTTCCTACCGTCCTTCCTTCCTCTCTCCTCTTTCTTTTTTAATCTTCCTTTTTCCCCCTGTTTTCTTTTCTTACTTCTTACATTCCTTTCTTCCTTTCTTTCTTCCCTTTTTTTTTATTACTTCTTACATTACCTCTTTTCTCACTTATCGCCTTCCTTCCATCCTTCCCTCCTTCCTTCCCTTTCTTTCTTTACCTTCCATTTTTCCCAGTTTTCTTTTAATACTTCTTACATTCCCTCCTTCCTCCTTTATTGCCTTCCTACCGTCCTTCCTTCCTATCTTCTCTTCCTTTCTTTATCTTCCTTTTTCTTAGTTTTCTTTTCTTACGTCTTACATTCTTTCCTTCCTTCCTTCATTGCCTCTCTTTTCTTTGCCTTCCCTTTTCTCTGTTTTTTATTACTTCGTACATTCTTTATTATTTTTTACATTCCTTCCTTCCTTCCTTCATTGCCTTTCTTTCTTTGCCTTCCCTTTTCCCCTGTTTTTTATTACTTCGTACATTCTTTATTATTTCTTACATTCCTTCCTTCCTCTTTTATTGCCTTCCGTCTAACCTGCAATCCAGCCGCATCAGGTCCGCATTGTGATGCAATTGCAGGTCACCGTGTTTACTTGACCTCGTCTTGCTTGTCTCCCAAATTGCGGTCATTATGGGTCTCAGTCTCCGGTCACGGTGGTTCCTCCGTGTTACGGTGATGTTACGCAGTTGTAACGGACACTACAGGGTACTTGTGCTTCACATGTACAGCCGCGGAGGGTGGGGGTGGGAGGAAGAGGAGGGGAGGGGTTACATGTATAGGACATTTGGCAATGTCCATAGCCGCAGAGTACGAGAGAAGAAAACTATCACCTCTTTCACTCTTATCATACATGTTTCTATTGCTCCTGCCTGGTTAAACAAAAAATAAATTTATCCCCAGATCTATCATAAATTGTAGTTAACGTTAGTCCTGTCAATGGGTTTCACCTTAGAAAAAAAAAAAAAAAAAAAATATATATATATATATATATATATATATGTGTATATATATATATATATATAATATATATATATATATATATAGAGAGAGAGAGAGAGAGAAATGAAAGAAATAGAACATAAATAATTACACGAATAAATGACTAAGAAATCGTAGATGTATAACTTGAAATAAAAAAAAGATAAATAGACGACTAAATAAAAAGAGTAAACAAATATAATAAAACGAAATGAACAAAGGAAAAAAGTCAACTCTGGCATTTCTTTGATGTACTTTCGTGATGGCAACAGCCTAACAGACAGACAGACAGACAAACAGACAAACAATCCTATGACCTTCATGTAACTACGCTTGTCGGGGCAAGGAAGGTGACCTGCCACAACATGTTGTATCTTCGCCAGTCCAGTCGAGGTCACGTGTATAAATAAAATTGGGTCATTAATCAGGGTAAAGGTTGTTTGTAACTTTGCCTTGAAATCTCCCAGTTCTTTTCACGACGAACAGAACTGTATGAGGTCCTTGGGAATGAGTTGATTAGGGAATAACAACGTAGAACGGGTGTTCACACTTTATAATGCCCAATTGGGGAAAAGTATCTGACGCCTTACTAGAGGTTATGGAGTTCTCGGGAAGAAGTTGATTACAGAATTATGCCGTAAAAAAAAAAAAAAAAAAAAAAAAGAGAGAGAGAGAGAGAGAGAGAGAGAGAGAGAGAGAGAGAGAGAGAGAGAGAGAGAGAGAGAGAGAGAGAGAGAGAGAGAGTGAAAGAGAATGACGCCTTCCAAGACGTCACATTGGGCAAAGATGCGTCTGAGGTACCTTAAGGTACGTTTTGCTCGTTGGTATTATTATGCTGCTACTAGCACCTCCAATGGCGGATGACGCGCATCCTACTAACTGGCATCATATTTGTGTAAGCGCTTTGGTAGGTTCGGTTAATATGATTATCAGCCTTGTGTTTTGCAGTTCAAAGCATAACAGCCTCATTAAAAAAGAAGCAAACAAACAAAGAATTAGATATTCTAGACCAACGTTTCTCAACCAGGGGCTCCCCGGAAGCCTAAGGTTCCGCAAAAGGTCCCTCAGGGTTCCGTGAGAACAAGCGAGATAAGCTAATGCACTTTTGATTTCTTATCTAATTTCATTTACGTAATACAATTAAACACGCACGACATATTCTTGGTTACTGTAATAATGCAATATAGACATCATCCTATCTAGCCTATTATTACGATGAAAATAAAATAAGAAAAATATGTTTTTTTTTTGTTTTTTGTTTTTTGTAGGGGTTCCTTGAGACATGCAATCTATCTTAAAGGTTACGCAAGGGTAAACAGGTTGAGAAACGCTGCTCTAGACAATTGTTTAACGATCATCGTTGAGCCATGAACGATCATCGTTGAGCGATTATCGCACGGAGTGAAATATAACTTTAAGACGAACAACGGAGAGATCTGGCACCGGCTGTGTCTTATCACTTCTCTGAAGAAAAAAAAAAAATTAAGCAAAAACTCTTCAACTTATGACGTAGATTCCTTTGAATATGATATCGAAAACATTATATTTTTCACAAGAAGAGTTTTAGAAGGTCTACCGCTTCCTCAAGGCGATAATTAAAGATGACAGACAGGCTCTGTCGGTTGCCGTGGCTTATCGCGTATGCGGAGGGGTAGAGAGAGAGAGAGAGAGAGAGAGAGAGAGAGAGAGAGAGAGAGAGAACATAAGAACATAAGAACATAAGAAATAAAGGAGACTGCAAAAGACCATAAGGCCTACACTAGGCAGCTCCGTATCCATCACCACCTGTCATCCCATCCATAAAGTTGTCTAATCGTTTTTTAAAACAACTGATAGTTTCAGCGCTTACTACATGGTTACTAAGTTTATTCCATTCATCGACCACCCTATTAGTAAACCAATTCTTGCCTATTTCCTTCTTAAATCTAAATTTGTCCAGAGAGAGAGAGAGAGAGAGAGAGAGAGAGAGAGAGAGAGAGAGAGAGAGAGAGAGAGAGAGAGGGAGGGAGAGAGAGAGAGGGAGAGAGAGAGAGGGAGAGAGAGAGAGAGAGAGAGAGAGAGAGAGAGAGAGAGAGAGAGAGAGAGAGAGAGAGAGAGAGAGAGAGAAGTCTTAGAACTACATTTTATTGCAAGACAACTAATCTATGACAATTGGATAGAGTACCTAGTTACAATGATTTTATTTACTTAGTCGACTCCAAGAAGGAATGCAAAACTTGATGGTTGCTTTACTTTTGAATTTTACTTATACCTTCTTTTTTCAGAGCTGGGCACGGTCCTCGGTGCGTTATTAGGTGCGTTCCTCCGTGTCCTGACTGGCATGACTTTGCTCAGAACATGAGGCGCGCACATAGGAACGCACCGAGGAACGTGCCCAGCTCTACTTTTTCACAAAAGAGCGGGCCTGGACGCAAACCATTGGTAGGCAGTTCGAAACCCTGAAAGTCAAAACGTGAATTAAATATGAAAACATTGTCTTAAATATTTAAGCTAAAAAAAAGGCTTCCATGACTAGTTACTTTCTAAAGCGGGCGACAACAGGAACGTTGAGAAACAAAGATATTACATCAAAGGTTCAGATGAAATGTTTGTCTCTTCTGTTATGGATATTGCCCTTTCACATCCTATTTTCCCTGTCACAGGATGATTTATTCATAATCAATCCTTTTCCTACACAGTACGTTATCATCTTGCTCTGACGATCATAATGCGAATTTCGAAAGAAATGTAGAAAGACGTAGGTAGTCTTTTGAGGTACCAACAAAGGGAATATGGCTCGAAATGGTTAAAAAACAAGATCCAAATCCCTTATCATGTGTCAAAAGGTTTACTGGTTTGTTGTCCCATTGCATTATAAAATGCGTTTTCACTGGCCGAATCTGCAGCAATGTTCTTAGAAAACCAGAACAAGCATTTTTCTTCCCTGGAGATTTGCACCGAGATGGTAAGTTGCATGTTTTGTTTTGCCAGGGACTGCGTTTCGACTTTCATATTTGATTCTGAAATTATCGCCTTCAGTAAACTAGACATTACATGAGATAGTTCCTTTTTTTGAGTCAAAAGTCTCTTGTTCGTTTGTTTATTTATTGTATTCCTTTATTTGCTTATATGGCAGATGGTACTTCGTTTTTAACCATGAAATAGGCAACAACCCGTATTTTCCACCAACTTCAAGAATAAATAAATATTCCTAAGATGGGTCAAAAGTCTCTCGTTGGTTTGTTTATTTATTGTATTCCTTTTTATTTGCAGATGGCACTTCGTTTTTAACCAAGAAATAAGCATGAACCTCCATTTTAAACCACCTTTAAGAATAAATAAGTATTTTGGCTTTGCTCCTTCGAAGAGCTTTTGTGCTCTGGACTTGAATTTCTGTCGTTCAGAAATCCCTCAACGATTCCACTCTTTTTCCCAACACCTCAATCACGTCAGTTCCCTCCTCTCTCCCTCTCTCCACCACACCGTTTCCTTCTTCTCACTCCACCTCCTCGCCCTCCTCCTCCACTCGCTCCACTTACAAAGCCAACACACCAGACCTACAAAAACAATCCTTACGTCTGTTTTCTTTTTCTTGGCGAGAGAAAGAATCTCGATCATCGCCTGCTTTCTTCTTTGGCAGCTTCACTTCATTCTTCTTTACCCTCGCTTCTTTTAGGTACGCAAATGGGAAACGAGTTATGAATATGTACACACACACCCAAGGCCCCTTCCTCTTTATAAGAGGGAGATGACTCGTGTCAAAATACAAACTCACTACACAAGACATTAAAACCAATTCAACGCTCCTTCCATCTTAGCACCTTTGGTATGAAGATTCAAAGATAATGCAGTGAGACACAGCGCTATCGCTGCAGGGAGTAACAATGAGATCTCGTTCACTGGCAACAACAACAACAACAACAACAATAACCAACAACAACAAAAACATCACGATCATGATGATGATGATGATGATAATAATAATAATAATTTTAATAATTTTATTAATAATTAATAATAAT
>NC_134801.1:51590039-51610039 GCF_046742065.1 Oratosquilla oratoria
ATATTAGAAACAGTGGTAATAAAAATAGTAATAAAAATCAACAAAGATGTGACATGTCGGTAATAATCACCATAATGATGATCATAAAAAAGAAAAAAAAAAGGAGAGAAAACGCGAAGGTAAACTAAACTAGCGATGACCACAAAAATGCGTAATTTATGGCCCAATGACGTCATTTATCATCTTCCTATTTCAAAGAAACATGAGGAGCCAAGATGAATCAAGTCATCCACGAGGAGCGAAATAAATAAATAAATAAATCAATCAATAAATAAGATTATTAAATAAATAAACAAATGAATAAAAAACATAAGTAAATAAGATAAACAAATAAATTAAAGAAATAAACAAAAAATAGATAAAAATAAAACAAATAGATAAATAAATAAAAAAAAAAAAAATATATATATATATATATATATATATATATATATATATATATATATAAAAGAGGGAGGGATGGGTGGTGGATGGGAGTGGAGTGTGTGGGGATGAAATGGGTGGGAGTGGAATTATACCTTTTGACTTTGGCTACCTCCCTTGTAAGGGGGAAAGAACCCTTAGTATATGTACGTATATATATTTCAGAGAGTTTAAAAGCCAAAAAACGAGAGGAAGAGGTTTTTCATATATGCTAATAGTAATGAGAAACAAACATCCTGACGAACAAGGAAGGAAGACCAAAGTTGGGTCATAAAGGTCAAATACATTATTAGCGAGCCCAGCAGAACAACTGGCAGTAAATAAATAACAAAGAATTGTCGTTAATAACAAAAATACTCGTGGTATTGCTACGCAGTTTATTGTATAGACTATAGACACATTTAGAAGTTTCTGATTTTTCTTATCTTGTATGAATAACAAGCCTTTTGGTCTTATCAATTTCAAATATAGAATCACATCGTGGTATTACTATGCAGTTTCTTGTATACACTATAGACAAATTTAGAAGCTTCTATTTGTTCTTATCTTGTAAGGATACCAAGCCTTTTCGTCTCATTATCAACTTTGAATACAGTATCACATCGTGGTATTGCTATGCAGTTTCTTGTATAGACTATAGACACATTTAGAAGCTTCTGCTTGTTATTGTATAGATATCGAAGCTTTTTGGTCTTATTATCAACTTTAGATATAATATCGCATCGTGGTATTGCTATGCAGTTTCTTTTATAGATTACGACCACATTTGGGAGATTCTGGTTGTTCTAATCTTGTGTGGATATCAAACCTTTTGGCCCCATTACTAACTTTAAACATAAGAGCATAAGAAAGAAGGTGAATGCAAGAGATCATAATGCCTAAGTTAGGCAGTTCCATGTCCATGACCACCTGTCATCCTTATCCATTAAGTTATCCTCTCTTACAACAACCAAAAGTTTCAGCGCTCACTAACTACATGTTATTAAGTCTATTCCATTCGTTAACCATTATTGGTAAACGAGTTCTTGCTTATTTCCTTCTTTAATGTTTTTATTCTGTCTGATACCACAGGATGTTTATATATAGCTGGGTTGCGACCCGATGTGAAGGGATTGATATAATCTCGGTCGGGTCCTCTCGCGGTTGACCATCTTTGTGGTCTCCAGTTCTTGTCGTTTCAATGTGAAGGACCACGTCTTGGCCTCCACCTTCCAAAGGTCAAGGCTGAACAAGAAAATCGGCTTAATACGCTCCAATACTTCCAAGTCTTCGTTCAACTCTTTTTACCCCACTCGTAATTCTTCTTCTTCGTCTTCTTCTTTTTGTTTTTCTTCTTCCTCCGACTAGTCTTCGTTGTTTTCTTTCTCCTTTTATTTCTTTTTTCGTTTTAGTTTTCCTTTACTTTTCTTGTTGTTCTTATTCATCTTCTTCTCCAACATATTGATTTTTCCTTGCTATTTGTTGTCTTTTACATCTTCTTTCTCTCTCTCTCTCTCTCTCTATTTTTCTTTCTCTTTTCCCCTCTCCATCTCTCTCTCTCTCCATCTCTCTCTCTCTCCCTCTCTCTCTGCCCACCTCTCCCTCTCTCTCTCCATTCCTCTCTTCTTCTCTCCCTCCTTCTTTCCATTCCTATCTCCCTCTCTATCTCCCCCCCCTCTCTCTCTCTCTCTTCCTTTCACTCTGTCTCTCTCTGTTATTCTCTCTGCATCTGGCCTCGTTAAGAACCCAAAAGACTCGGAGATCGGTCCTCTCCAATGCCGCTGGGGAGCATCACAGTGATGGGGTGATACGCTCTTACTCAGAAGAAAACAATGGTGGTATTGGCTTTATGTGAAAAGTCGAGTGGTTCCTTGTCAATATCGCTTCTGCAGGATATGAAGTATTGAGAATCACTCAGACGAACTTTTAAGTTCCAGTGGAAAAACAAAACAAAAACAAGCTGACTACTAGCGATGCAGCACTGAATATTACCCCTTAGTAAAAAAAAAGTCTTGAAATGCAAAAAAAAATCTCACCTTTTTGTTTTTCAATATATATATATATATATATATATATATATATATATATATATATATATATATATATATATATATATATATATATATATATATATACCGTATATATTAGTACAGAAATATAATGTTTTGATAAAAAAAGTCTTGAAATAGCAAAAATTCTAACCCCTGTTGTTTTGAAAAAAAAAGAAAAAATCTATCTTCCCCCAATTCATAAAAAGTACTTCGTTTTCTTTTAAAGTACAAGTAGTAATATAGCTTTGTATATCTATGATTTCTACTCTCGAAAGATCTTTGTTGGCTGCAAACGAGAGAGCAGCTCAATGCAAATCATTTAGATAAAAATAACATGATAAAACTATCGGTGGTATTATAAAAAAAAATTCCTTATATAAATCTAATATAAATCCTTGGAAAGGAAAGATTTATATAAGGAATGGATTTTAAGAATGCAACTGTAAGATTCTTACGGTGGTATTCTTAAAAAAATCTTTCCCTTCCAAGGATTTATATAAGATCTATATAAGGAAAGATTTTTTTAAGAATACCACTGTATGCCCTCCGTACCTGGTGGGACTTTCCCTTTTAGCATCACTGCCGTTAGGGTATTCTATTCACCTGCGTGGCACATCACCAGGGATCTTTCAATGTGCCTCAGTTAAATGATTTTCGAAGTTTCTTGACAAAAGACATGTATAAAAAGACAAAAGTATGTATAAAAATCATAAAAAAGACAAAAGTATGTATAAATCTTCAAAAGGCAAAAGTATGTATAAAAAAATCATAAAAAAGACAAAAGTATGTATAAAAAAAATAATTGACCAGGATTCTTAGTAATGGATTTGAATTGGATGAATTTGGTTTCAAGAAGAATATAGGCAAGAACTGGTTTACCAAGAAAGTAGATAAGGAATGGAATAAACTTAGTAACAATGCAATTAGCGCTGAAATGATTGTTTTAAGAGAAGGTAATTTTATGGATGGGAAAATAAGTGGTAATGGACATGGAACTGCCTAATATAGGCCTTATGGCCTTTTGCAGTGTCCTTGATTTTTATCTTATAAACATATTATACTTACATCTTTACGAGAAGAGATATTCATATGAAAAAAACCGCCCGTCTGTAGCCATAAGACATGTAAATGAATAATTTTTGACAGTCACTTCGGGATTCGAACCAGGTCTTCGAACCCAGGAGTGACTGTCGGAAATTAGTTGTATGATATAGACTGCTACTAGCGATTCACTTCAGACATGTAAACAAGTCTGGCCATAACTAGCCATAACGCAATGGTCTATGATAAATGAAAAATGGTCACATGTCGGGGACTGAAAAAATTCGACGAATCATTTTAGATTTTATAACTGGAACTGTCGGACCCAAATTGGCAGCGATGTCTGCGCCTACGTCCGAGGCAGGTAGTTCATGTTCATTTGCTCTCCAGAGTTTTGAATCTCATGCAGTCAGGTCATGACTGCTTCTGACTGGTAGCCGAGCTATGATACCTGATGATGTGCGCAAGCAAAAAACCGTCTTAATGCCTTATGCATTTGGGTTGCTTATAGGCTAAAGTTCACATTATTCTTATTCCCGCTTCGAATGTATTAAATTATGTCGTATCAAATGAAAATGAAATGAGCCTTGGATATATCCATACCAGATGGCTCTTTTGATTTCACAGGGCATGATGTAAAGTTGAAGTCACCCCTGACAATGGGCAGTTTTCTCTGACGAGGGTGTGACGGACACTCCCGTCACAGTTTGATTCAACACTGCAGCGACCATGGGACACTGAAGCCGTTTGCTTTAACTCCAGTAGCAGCCCAGTAGAAGTGGTACATGGGTAGAGGAATACAATAATCGTTCTATAATCACGACCATATGACCAGGACTGTGATGTACCAAAGAAAGGAAAGTAATGGAGGACAGGAATGAAAGGAACAAACACAGACAAAGAAGCGCAAAAGAGAGATGAAAATAAGAGAAGGAAGATAGGAAGAGAGAAAAGGAGTAAAAGAGGTAAGAATAGAATAAGGGGAAGGGAAGGACGGAAATCAGGGAATAAAAGGAGGAAAGGAGGACAAGGAGAATAAAGGTTCAGAGAAATCCAACCAGGCCCGGAAGGAATAATTCTGATCGATGACGGTGGTTGGGAAAGTTGCCACTGTGATCGAGGGACCAATTTACATAAATGTAAACAATCCTTTTCTCTGTCTCCCAAAAGCCACAAAGGAAAGGGAAGATTTTGGCGCTAGAGGGTTCCAGTATTTCACAAAGAATTTAAGTGACGAGAGAGATATTTTCGCGCCTTTGAAGACACACAAAGAAAACTATGCTCGAAGTTCTTTCTCGTTTATGCTGATCACTGTCAGGATGTTTTATTCATCGCTGTGAAGGGTGATTGTTTCGTTGAGCACCTTCCATACTTGATGATACTTTTCCTATGATTCGGTCCTCCGTCAGGCTATTTCATTCATATTCGTGATATTCCCAGGATGAAAAGGGAGTAAAACAATGAACTAAAAATGTTTTCAGTCAGAAAAAAATCTCATTCTTTTTGTTCCTCTTGGGCCAGAGAGCATTATTCAATTATCTTCATACTTTTGCGGACTTTAGTTCGTAATTAAAAAGTCTACGCGTTCGTGCATGATATAGTTGAGCCAGATAAAAAGACTCCCTGGAACCGAGTCGGGATAAGCTGGATGTCTCTCTGAGAGCTCACCGGGACAAGAGAGGGTGGGTGAGTGCATATTACCACAATTTGCCCCTGTGCATGCGTGGTTACGTTCATGTGTGTGCGTGTGTGTGTGTGTGTGTGTGTGTGTGTGTGTGTGTGTGTGTGTGTGTGCATGTGATTCACCATAGTCTTGGATCACGTGTTAGACTCGTGATCGACAGCTACTACCCTCCCGGAAGAGAGCTCAGATTTCGTATATGACCGATCTATGGATAATGTTGTGACCTTACACGCACACACGCACCCAACTCCCCGCTCACGAAAGTTGGAGTAACGACTCGCAGCGAAGCGATACTGAAATTATTTCAGCCCTGGGCGGGATTCGAACTCGAACAGCCGTAGTGGTGTCCTCGATCTCGTGGGAGGGGAGTTGCGTGCGCGCGCGCGCGCGCGCGCGTGTGTGTGTGTGTGTGTGTGTGTGTGTGTGTGTGTGTGTGTGTGTGTGTGAGTACGTGTAAGGTCACAGTATTACCCATAGATCGGTCATATATAGGCTCTGAGCTCTATTCCGGGAGGGACATAGCTGTCGATCACGAGTCCAACACAAAGGATTACAAAGGCGGAGCATGCCGACAGGAGACCTTTTGGTCCAAGACCATGGTGAATCTCTCTCTCTCTCACACACACACACACACACACACACACACACACACACACGCACACACACACACGCACACACACACACGCACACACCCAAGACGGCGGAGTGTCTCATTCTCAGTCATGGTCACGAAATGAAATCAGAACTGCTTAATTAGCAACCCGGGTCGTTACCACTATATTAACAAGCCGATGCACGAGTATATGTGTGTGTGCGTGTGTGTCTGCATGTGTACACACACACACACACACACACACACACACACACACACACACACACACACACACACACACACACACATATATATATATATATATATATATATATATATATATATATGTGTGTGTGTGTGTGTGTGTGTGTGTTGTGTTTGTGTGTGTGTGTGTGTGTGTGTGTGTGTGTGTGTGTGTGTGTGTGTGTGTGTGTACCTAGTTGTATCGTAAGGGAAGAGAGCTATGCTCGTAGAGTGAGTGAGAGAGAGAGAGAGAGAGAGAGAGAGAGAGAGAGAGAGAGAGAGAGAGAGAGAGAGAGAGAGAGAGAGAGAGAGAGAGAGAATGTGTGTGTGTGTGTGTGTGTGTGTGTGTGTGTGTGTGTGTGTGTGTGTGTGTGTGTGTGTGTGTGTGTGTGTGTGTGTGTGTGTGTGTGTGTGTGTGTGTGTGTGTGTGTGTGTGTGTGTGTGTGTGTGTGAACCACTGATACCCTCGGTAATCGAAAGAATATTTTTTCGAAACTATCTACTAAGTTATTTCTCAACATCTTTGTAACGAGGCACAAAGATTGGATGTCAACTAGTGCAGAGGAACTTACTGTCTCTACTTTCTGACGAGATCCTGGATCTTGATTTAATTCCTAGCCTCTAAAATACCTCCTCTAGCACAGGCTTAGGCACCTTAACTTGGACTCTCTGGAAACACGAAGAGTGCGGGGTGATCCAATAGAGGTATTCAAATGGGCCAAGGGCTTAAACAAGGGTGATGCAGGGAAGGTCATCATACTAAGACAGCAGGACAGGATTCGTAGTAATAGATTTAAATTAGTCAATGTTTTGTTTACGAAGGAAACAGGCATGGATTGGTTTACCGTTAGAATGGTTAGCGAATGGTTTAGATTCAGTAAGAACGTAGTAATTGCGGAAACAATTAATTGTTTTAAGAGACGGTTAGATAACTTATGGATAGGAATGAGAGGTGGTAAGGGACATGGAACTGCCTAGTGTAGGCCTTATGGTCTCTTGCAGTCTCTTCCATTCCTATGTTCTTATGTTCCTAAAGTATAATTACAAGTCCCCCTTAGGATAAGCTCGAGGTGAGACAATGCGGTGTTGCCAAATCTCATGGACTATGGTGCCACTTCTTTACCGGCAATAGGAAACAACCATAGACCATTAGTAAGTCTATCCTCCTATCAGTTTACACCCAATTAGTAGACAGACCCCCAGAAATTTGACGCTAGTTTGGAATGGCTGCTGTATACACACCACCACTAACACAGTCTTCATTTTCACTAACTTGTGTAGGTGTCACTAAAACTCCTCTCTGCTTCCGAGCGAGCGGAAGTGAAATTACCTTTGAATATTGATGTCTTTCTCCATAGTTTTCTGACTAAATTTCACTTAACTCGGCTATGCTGGTATTCGTGCTTATGAGCGCGTTAATATTTTTGATTGAGTGGATATACTTAAGTAATTTTAATTAGAATTTTAATAGGGATATATGCACTTGATTTTACATGTCATTTCATTCTTTCTCTCTTTCTTAGAAGAAGAAATGAGTCGGGAAAGTGCATTTCTCTCTTTTTTACTATTTTTTCATTTATCATTGAAGTCTGTTTATACAAAACGAGACAATATCGATTTCTCAGCCATGGATTATGGCGCAGTTTAAATTTGTTCCTGACATTTTTTTTTTATAATTTCCATTTGTATCTTACATGCTTGGAACAATCTTAACCATTCACGGTTCCCTTTATAAACTGCTTTCCCATCTTTTCCTATGAACCCAATTTCATAGTCAGAAATTAAATCTTTTAATGGATTCCTTCCTCCATAATTGAGCATGGATGAAAAAAAAAAAAATCTCTCCTTAGAAAATACGAATGACAGTCTTCTGAAAGCAACGTAGGAACACCAGATTGTATTTAATTTTATTTTTATATGTTTTTGTATATTTTTATATACTTTATATTTGTATATACTTTTTTGGATATTTCAATTTTTCATAGCAAGTAAGTGGAATAAAAATATTAAAATTCCATATAGTTTCAATATCCTTATTTCTTATGTCTGAAAAAAAACATTAGTGAAACAAAGTGGAAAATATTACAATATAATACAACACAACACGATGCATTACAATACAATACAACACAACACAATACAATACAATGCAATGCGATACAACACAATGCAATAAAATACAATACAATACAATACAATTGAGTCCCGATTCGGAATGAAGTTATTATGGCTCAAGGAACGTTTGATATCAATGATGTCTCTGTAAGTGCGCACGCGCGTGTGTGTGTGTGTTTGTGTGTGTGTGAGTTAGCGTGCGTATGTTTATGTGCGTACAAACATAGATTACAAAGATGTATGTGCTTATACAAACTCATTCGTCCGAAGGGTACGCGTACCAATGGAGACGCACTTGACACAAAAAAACTTCTACATGCCGATGGTGAATAGATAGGAGTATAGTTATAGGCTAAAAAAAATCACATTATGAGGGGATAGTTAAGTAATTTTTTGAGACTATAATCATGCTCCTAACTATTTACCATCAGCAGGTAGAATTTTTTTTTGTGTCAAATGCGTCTACATAGGGCAAATGCGTCTCTATTGTGCGTCTTTTTTGTATATATGTTGGTGTACGTTCTGGCGTTTATATCACATCCTTTATCCAGTCCTCATGTATATGTTTACAAGATTCGATATCGAATCGACGATCAATGCAATTGTCTCAAAAAGTTACGTTTTCTCATAGATGTCATCAGTCTGTGTGAACGAAAACTAAAGCATCACGTGGTCTAATCACAAATATTCCCCGGAGAAGTTAAGCTCAAACTTCTAAAGGTAACTGATAAACAATTGCTTCAAGCAGTTTCATTTGACATTGTGGTAACAAGACAAGACAAGACAAAGTGTTCCCCGCAGAAGCTAAGCTCTAACTTCTGAAGACAATAGATAAACGATTGCTTCAAGCAGTTTCATTTGACATTGTGGTAACAAGACAAGACACAACAAGGCAAGGGACGACAAGACAAAACAAGAGAAGGCAAGGCAAGACAAATTGTTCCCCGCAGAGGCTAAGGTATAATTTCTAAAGGCAATAAAATAGATAAACGACTGCTTTCATCAGTCCCATTTGACATTGTGGTAACACAGATCCCCAAAGCACCAATGCATTTACAATACATGGATATCAATTGGCTTACTTTCGTGTTTAAATATATTACTAATTCTAAAATGTAGGGTTTATCTTGCACACTTATCTTTTATTATGTGAACCTCAATTTTCTGTTTATTACAAAGGGATTACAAAAGAGGAGAATGCCGACAGGAGACCTTTTGGTCCATAACTAGGACGGATGCGAAAAAAATATATAATAATGATTAATAAATAAATAAAATAAATAAAAATTGTAACATAAATAATAATAATAAATAAATAAATTTATCTATTTATCTATCTACCAAGAGCTTTTTTCCCCTTATACGAGAGGTAGCCAAATCAAAGTCATGTACCTCCTCCAACCCACTCCGCTCCCCTCCACCATCCTTTCCCAATTAGCAGCAAGACAAGTTTTGCGTATAGTTTCATTATCGAAAATCTTTCGGCCCCTTTAACAGGTACTAAGATTTTATTGTTTCCTTTGGCTACTTTCACATGTTGGAGATAACTGTTGTTACCTTGAAAGCAAGGGAAGTGGTACAGGGTGATTTAAGGAGTGTAGAAGAGGGGAGGTGTAGTACAAGGAATCACAGTTCTTCTGTGATTTGAAAACGAGTCTTCAGTCATAAAATAATGCTGAACGTCTCTGGTTCATAGATGTGGCACTGAAGTTCCTAAAAACTAAGAGTATAAAACTGTAATGATTATAATTTATTTTATATTATTTGTTTTTGTTTTGCTCTCATTTGTCTGTTTGATCTTCATTTATTATTAGTTATATGTCAATTTATTATCATTTACTATTTACCTGTTTGTTTATTATTTAACTATACCTATGCATTTATTTATGTATTTTATTTGCTATTTACATTATTATAGTTTTTATTTATTATTTTATTATTATCATGACCTAGATATGGACCAAAAGGTCTCCTGTCGGCATGCTCCGTCTTTGTAATCCTTCATAGAATCAAAACCTCCTATCATTAGATTTCCTTAAGGTAATGAAAATATCACAATCCCAAGATGATCTCGAAATACTTAAGTGGCTGAAGGTCAACATGAAATTTAGGGTGTCGTAGCGGCCTAAAATCTGTTTCGTTATGTTTATTGTATATTTTAAACTTTAAAAAGAGAACTATGAATTCTGCATGTAATTGATTGATCTTTAGCTTCCACAGAATCCTTTTCTTTGTTCTTCCTTTGTTAAGACTATTTGAATACATTGAGCGGGAAGTATTAAGCTTTTTTCGCACCGGGGCCGCGAGACGGCCCAGTGGATAGCGTGTCGTACTCATGATCAGGTGGTCCCGAGTTCGATTCCCGGAACCGGCTGCGGGCTTCTTGCGTTGGTTCATGATAACCCTGGCCAGGTGGGGAGGCGACCCGCAAATCAGTAAAAAAAAAAAAAAAAAAAAAAAAAAAAACCAGCGGCTTACCGCAACTGACGGGGCTTGCCCTACCAGAGGTTTTTCACTTCCCCTTTTGTGGGAGTGGGATGTTGAGTTTTTTCTTTCGTACCTGGTGTCACTTTTCCGTTTGTTATCGATGTCTCCAGCCTATCAAATTAAATTAAATATTCCCTTCTTGGTGGCAGAGAGGCTATGCCTTATGAAAATCCATGTGAACAAGTTGTATAGACACGTTAAAGGAAACATGGACTGGAGGTGAAGCTTTTTATAAAAAGCTTCACCTCCAGTCCATGTTTCCTTTAACGTGTCTATACAGGCTATGCCTTAGTTAAACCCATCCTTACCTACTTTTCCTATGGCTGTGTCCAAACTACATTCCCTTTCTAACTTGAGGCGTAACCAGAGGCGTGCTGGTTTTGCATTTGCTTAGTCGTGGGTTCGAATCCCGCACTTCTCTCCAATTCCCAGCAGTGACTGTTAGCAGGTAACAGTTACCTGCTCCCAACAGTTCAAGCGCACCGCAGGGCAAAGGAGAGCGCAGCTACTCAGCGCCTCCTGGCGTAGGCTCCTCACCTTCTCGTCACCTGACATAGCTAAAATAACCCCTTCCATGCATGGTGGTGCTTTTACCTCTTTTCTAGCTGCCGTCAGGCTATTTTATTCACCCCAAACCACTGCACAAAGACAATTAAAACTCGATGGGAAGATGAGAGGATCAATCCAACTGGAATAATGGAGAAAGTTGGAATCAGAACAACGAAACTGAGGCAATGGGATGGATTGGAACTGGAAGAGAAACGGTAAACAGGAACTGGAATGGTATGCTGGAACAGAGAGAGAACAGAGGCGAGAATCCAGAATTGGGTTTGAGCAATGGGATGGGTTAAAACTGGAACTGGAAGAGAAACGGTAAACAGGAGCTGGAATGGAATACTGGAACAGAAAGAGAACAGAGGCGAGAATTCAGAAGTGGGCTTGAGCAATGGGATGAATTAAAACTGGAACTGGAAGAGAAACGGTATACAGGAACTGGAATGGAATGCTGGAACAGAAAGAGAACAGAG
Source organism: Oratosquilla oratoria (assembly GCF_046742065.1). Lineage (NCBI taxonomy): Eukaryota > Metazoa > Arthropoda > Malacostraca > Stomatopoda > Squillidae > Oratosquilla > Oratosquilla oratoria. The sequence continues at coordinate 51,601,683 of NC_134801.1, forward strand.
GAGAGAATCCATAATTGGGCTTGAGCAATGGGATGGATTGAAACTGGAACTGGAAGAGAAACGTTATACAGGAACTGGAATGGCATGCTGGAACAGAAAGAGAACAGAGACGAGAATCCAGAATTGGTCTTGAGCAATGGGATGTATTGAAACTGGAACTGGAAGAGAAACGGTAATCAGGAACTGGAATGGAATACTGGAACGGAAAGAAGAACAGAGAAAAGAATCATCCAGAATTGGGCTTGAAATGTAAATTTGAAATCAGAACTGGAATGTACAATCTGGAATCGTGTGAAACTGAAATTCGTTTGGAATCTTGCTTAAATGAAGAAACTGGTATCAGACTGGAGAACTTAAAGTTATACTGGAAAGAGGGTTAGCCTTCAGTGGAAAAACTGGAAATTAACCATAATGGACTGGAATCAGACTGGAAAGGAGGATCGGTCAGAACTGAATAGAAAGCAAAAACTGGAGTCAGGTTTGAACCTAGAAAAAGGAATCCAACCAACCAACCAACCAATCAAAAAAAAAAAAAAAAATCGGAATGGAAATTAAAGATATTAAAAAATAATAATAAAATAAAACAAAGAGAAATGATAGAAATACCCAAAAAAATTCAGAACAGAGATATATGAGATGGGTAATGGAACAGAAATAATAGAAATCATTAGACGGAAATGGGGAGGAGGAGGAGGGGTGTATGTCGCTGATTAAGTGAATCGGCCTTGCTGAGGATGTACTCGTACTGTATCTTGCTATATTGCCTCTGATCCAGAACAGTGGGTGTGATACAGGGATGACCCGTCATCCACGAGGAGCTAAGGGGGGGAAGGGTGATGAATGGGAGTGGAATGTGTGGTATTAGGAACGTGCTTTTGACTTGGCTACCCCCCTTGTAAGGGGGAAAACCTCTTGTTATATATACATAGATGTAGATAGACTGAACGAAGCAGATAAAGAGAAAACAGTAGGAAGTGGATTAACAGATAAGGAAGAGAAACGAAGATATATTGGAGGATTATTTAAGAGAGAAATAATGGAGACACAGAGTAAAACGCAAGAGCATGGAATAAAAAGAAAATACGGAATAAGCATCGCACCAGAAAAATAGAGAATAAACATCGAAAAAGAGAATTAGAGAGTAATTTTGGAAAGGAAGGCACAGAGTAAATACAGGCACATAAAAGGAAACGAATATGAAAAGAGAAAAGCATGGAATTATGATTAGATCGTTTAAAAATAAGAATTATATTCGTGTAAGAACCTAAGAGTAAGTAATATAGGAAGGGAAAAATATGGGATATGTTTAGAAAAGCAGTATGAAATGAATATCGGACCGGAGAAATTTAAAATTATATGGTAGCGAAGAAACAGACTAAAGCGGAAAGGAGATATATAAAATACCGGATAAAGTAATTATAAAATACAGTATAATAATGAAAAAATATATGATTAGAACATAAGATCATGAGAATGGAGAAGACTGGAAGATACCATAAGGCCTACACTAGGCAGTTCCTTGTCCCTTATCACCTGTCATTTCTAACCTTAAAGTTAGCTATTCTTCATTTAAAAAGATCATATTATTTCAGCGCTCATTATATGATAACTAGGTCTATTCGATTCGCTAACCCCTTTTTGGCAAACCAATATATATGTAAATATATGTAAATATATATATATATATGTGTGTGTGTGTGTGTGTGTGTGTATATACATTATATATATATTTATATACATATATATATGTATATATTATATATATACATACGTACATATGTATTTGTGTGCATGAAGATGGACATGTGTATAAAATATAGAAACAAACACATGGAATTATATGAATCGAATAGGAGCAAAAATAAAACCATAATAGAGATGACAGTTTGAAGAAACTAAAAAAAGGGGACGATAACAGACAGAGAGAGAGAGAGAGAGAGAGAGAGAGAGAGAGAGAGAGAGAGAGAGAGAGAGAGAGAGAGAGAGAGCCAGTCTTCATCCTAGTGACGTTAGCAAGAAAATGTCCTCAATTAAGTCCAACGAATTTATTCATTTCCTGGGCTGATGACACTCATTCTGAAGAAGGTTTAATGAGCTGAATGTATCCCTTTTGTCATTTAATCCTTTTTTGTTGTTGTTGCTGATTTTACGCATCTTAACTTAAAACAAGTTTTTACTTTTTGACGGAGAGCCTTCGACTTCTGAACAAACCTCGAAGTCAATTCCTCATTTGGAAATATTCATGTGAAAAAATTTTCTTTAGTCATCTCCAGGGAGTTAGAGAATCTAAGAACTTTTTTCCAACTTGTTTTTAATCCTTGTCTAAGGTGACGTGATTTACATATTAAAAATATCAAAACATAAGAATGAAGGAGAGTACGAGAGACCATAAGGCCTACACTAGACAGTTCTATTTCTTGCCACTTTTCATCCCTATCCATAAAGTTATCTAATCTTTTCTTAAAGCAACTAATTATTTCAGCGCTCACTAACTACATGGTTACTAAGTCTATTCCACTCGTTAACCATTCTGTTGGTAAACCGGTTCATGCCTATTTCGTTCTTAAAACTAAATTTGTCCAATTCAAACCCATTAATGCGAATCCTGCCCTGCTATCCTAATACGGTGGAATAGTCTGCCTCGCCTATTCTAATTGGCACAAAAAATATATTTAGTTGATGAGAACGCTTGGAGATAAATTGTTCTCAAACCAACCCAGACCAAGACCTAAGTTTGTCCCTAATCTGCTTCTAAAAAAGAGGTTACCATACTTAATGAATTAAGCCTAAGACTTATCTCAGTTAAGGCAAACCCAGTTCAGTCCCTGTTTATTCCATCATCATCATCATCATCATCATCATCATCATCATCATTATTATTATTATTATTTTTGTATCCGACTTAGTTATGAACCAAAAGGTCTCCTATTGGCATGTTACTCCTTTGTGATCCTTTGTAATCCTAACTATACTTTTCTAGTTAACAATATACGATTTAACTCAATTGAAACAATTCAGTATTCCTAGGAGATTCTGGGACAAGCGAGTGCATCGCGTTCCAGCGATCATTCCCTACGACCTGAGAGAGAGACATTCGAGTCAGATTCTGATGTCGCGCGGCAGTGAAGACTAATTGGCTTCATAACCCATCTCGCGTCCTTTATTACAGAGTGATTAACTTATGTTCTATATTACGTGTGTGTGTGTGTGTGTGTGTGTGTGTGTGTGTGTGTGTGTGTGTGTGTGTGTGTGTGTGTGTGTGTGTGTGTGTGTGCGTGAGTGTGTGCAATACAGCCACCTCACAGCTGCGTTGAGAAATAGTCATTCAATTTGTCAGGTACTAATTGACCTCTGTGAGGTAGATATGAGGACGCATCCGTGAAGGATTTCCCTATTCACGAAGCGGACGTGGTGAACACGAGGTGAATAGACACAATACTTGACTAAAATTGGCAGCGTCTACGTCTCTCTCGAATTGCAGATTAACTCACACCCGTGATTGCTCGAGTCTATTTCACATGTGGCCACAAATACTGTAGAACTAATAAGGGGAAAGCTACTCTGCGTTTCTGCGCCTGCGTGTGTATGTGTATGTGTTTATGTAAGTTTTTGTGCATGATACACAAAAATACACACGCACACACAAACACACACACATGAATATATGTGTGTAAGCGTACATACAACAGAGAAACTTTATGCAAATTATTCATTGTTATTCCACAAAGGGCGTTTTAGTTACAGTATATCAATAAATTTGTATCCATATACTATTACTAACCATTAGGATATATCAAATGCCTGATACGTGATCTACATATATGCAAGGGCAAGGTGCCTGAGAGGCACTTTTTTCCGTACCTCCAATCCTGCTGACCTCCACATTTCCAAATCATAAACATTTGACTCAGACATACAACACATACCACACCACCGCCCAACGGAATGTTGCCAAAATAGGTACATTGTGTCGCCAGAAAGATCTTGATTACTAACCACTTCCTTATACCTACCAAACTACATAATTATAACTCCAATCCATACATCATGTCGAGGTACATCCACTTATAATAACCAGACATCTAAATCTACAACTAACACACAAATAGTATTGTATAAATCCAAAACCTACAATGTAACTGTTAACCTACACCAAACATGCAAAGATAGGCATATTCACATATATATGCGGCTACTGCGTCGCCACACGGCAGAATTCTCCCCTAGGGAGATGAGAATTCTCCATTATAGGGAGTACCTGAGAGCTCTCCCCAAAGGGTATTACATCCCCATGCTGTAAATCTCTTGGATTCAATAAAACAAGAGAATCCGAAGAGGCTTTACTTTCTCTGCCACAGGTGTAACCTTTCACAGGTTATAAATTCTTTTAAGTGCAAGGAAAAGTATATAGGTGGTTTTCATTCCAGTATCTAGTAAGTTTTAGGCAGATTCTACACTATGAATATCTAAATCACTAGAGTACATTTTTTCTTTATTTTTCAACTGGCAAGCTATTAACTTTCAAATAATTAATTTTCAACTCTTTTTCTATTTGACTTAGAGACGGGGAAAATAACCATCATCACATGTAAACCTCAATTCTGTGATAAGCTTTTTATTCTATTTATGATCTGGTCGACCGATTTTGTTCTGCCACTATTTGGTTCGTAAGTGCATGGGCTTGTATTCAGTCAGAGGTCACTTCCTTGCCTGCAGGCTATAACACACACCATTCATTTTCTCAGTGTGTGATTTAATGATAGCTAACTAATGCTCATTAATCAATACAAAGAAACAGAATACCACGAAGTCAGTGAAGAAATATTCATACATTTGCCTCACCAATTCCCAGCCAATTCGATTTCCATAAAATAGTGTGACGCTGGCTATCGCACTGCAAAAGGAAATACGTTCTAATTATGTCAGGAAAAAAAATTCACTGAATAAAACTTTATTTCTTTTTATCTCTGTGCCTCTTCGACCGAATTCATTTTTGTCGGTATTAGCCGATTCGACTTTCATTCACTCTCATTCCTATATCGAGAGTCTAAATCAAGATTAATCTTTTAACCATTTAATCCTTTCATCCCTTCCAGGGAATCTTTTTGAGTTGAATCAAATTATCTGGTTTCAACAGTACGAAATTCTTCGAAATTAGATCTCCTGATTTAAGTAATAAATCAAAATTAAGATTGCCTATTAGCTCATTTGTCGAAAACGATCGTCTATGGAAATATTTTGGGATAGTGTGTCAAAGAATTTAATTGAAAACAAATACTTAGAGGTTTGATGTAAGGAACACAAACAAAAACAAGTAATCAAGGAAACAACTTGCTAACTGAATAGCTACTATATGGCTATGTTTATATGTGTATACGGTATATATACATATACAAATACATGCATATATATTCATATGTAAATAAGATTTACTGGTAACATGTTTTCAGTGTGCAAGGGATTTCTCCCCGTCCTCTCATTTTATGCAATGGGGGGACGGAGAGGGGGGGTCGCCGATTTAATGAAGCGGCCTTGCTGTGGATGTGCTGTGTCTTGCGACACTGCTTCTGACCCAGGGCAGTGGCCAAGGTGCAGGGATGGCCCGTCATTCAGGAGGTGCTAAGATAAGAGGGAGGGTGGAGGGGTGTGGAGTGTTTTCAGGGATGGAATGGGTGGGAATGATTTTATGCCTTTTTCTTTTTGGCTCCCCCCCTTGTAAGGGGGAAAAAGCCTTGGTATATGTATGTATGTATGTAAGAATGACCTCTGGGAAGGAGCAGCAATTGCAAACATAACGGCAATAACAGTAGCAGTGGCAGTAGTACCAGTGACAACACCAGCACAAACAGTAGTGCCCGCAGCAGAGTAGAGAGGAACCGCAGCTGAGACAGAAGCAACCGCTACTGCATCTGTTGCTGAGAGCAACCGCATGTAAAACACCAGAAACAGTAGCAGCAACAAGCGTAGCAAAATCAGAAACAGGCAACAGTAGTAACTGGAACAGCAGCCGTGACCACAGTAACCACAGCATCAGCAACCGAAGTACCAGCCGCGACCGCAGTAGCCACAGCACCAGCAAAGTCAGCAATTACAGCAGTTTCACGGCTGAAGCCGCAGTAAACACAGCTACAACCACAACCACAGCGGCAGAAACAGCTGTAAAAGCCGTATGCTTGCTGCACTGACGATCTTTACTGTTCTTAATGGAGCGAGTCTGACCCACTGCAACTCAGTTACTCTGTAACAATAGCGCGTTGTTTTCGTGGAAGGTATAAATCTTGATGGAAAAAATAAAAGATAAAAGAGGAGGTCGATCACATCCCTTTGAGAGTCTTCGGGAGAGACCATCGTCATTGTTGCCTTCGCCGTCTTCCTTGTCTTCTTCGTCTTCGTCGACATCGTCGTGAATTGGACTGAAGCTCAGGAGCGCCTTTGATTCGAGTCGACAAAGACTCGGGGGCTGTGTTTTGACGGCAGGGCTTCTTTGACAACTCGGCGGTGGCTCAAAGAGGCGGTCTCGAAGTCCTATCAAAGTTGATTTCCGTTGCCAGAGGCAAGCGTAGAAGAAAAAATATTTTTTGAACCATTGGAGGCGGAAAAAAAGGACTTCTGATTTCTCCAACCACTGCTGGATCAAAAGAAATATTGGTTATGGATATAAGCGAGCTATGTACGATAAATAATGTTGTTCAATAACCAATATTACTCAATTCTATTGATAGCGTAAAAACAATACAGAAGAACCACTGAAAGGGAGACAGTAGCACCAATAAACACATTGTGTCAGTCATAATGAACATGTTGGGGCCTTTGATGAACACAAGGCTCTGTTTAGAACAATCAGGCTGGTGATACACTTCACGAAATTTTCTTTAACTCTACGCTTTCATTCAGCTGAGAGCAGGATTCCAGGCTGAAGAAGTTAAGTTAACTTCGATCAGAACAGCTGCTGCAAAATGATACATCTAAGTTAAGAAGGCTGTCAAACGCCTGGCTGGGATTTAGCTACATGTCTGGCTGGGATTTAACGATATTTCTCTGCAGCTTTCTAATACGGGAAGACTTGAGAAACTATCGAAAAGGAAATTATCTGTATCTGCCCACGAGCAACATTTCCAGTTAAACGTAAACGACATTTCAAACAATATATAATACTTTTATATGACATCAACCGTTTTCAAATTGAAGGAAACTTATTGTTAATTTTGCGAGTCCGGCTCGCTGCTTTTAGAAAATTAAATTACCTCTTTACCAAATAGAACTATTACTCTGAACACTATAACGCTTTCCATCAGGATTGGAAGGCAAAATGTCCAGAAGATACGATATCCATTATCTAAACTTTTAAAGCTCATGACTCCGAGGCAAGTAAAATAAAATATATTTTCGCTCGTTCGTAAAGACAGATACTCACACATTTACAAATATATAAACAAATGTATGTTAACACATACGAGAAAACAAACACGGAAAAATGCATGCATGCATATGTACACATGTACAAATATACCTTAAAGTGATGTTATTGCCTAAATACATGCATACACACGTGTATACGTTAATACTTGTATGCATACCTGAATACATACATATATGCATAATTACATAAACGCATGTATACATGAATACTTGTATGCATACATAAGCAGCGCACACACACACAATGCATGTTTATAAGTATGTACATACATACATACATACACACGCAAATACATACTTACCTATCTACTTACCTACCTACCTACCTACAACACACACACACACACACACACACATATATACATACACACATACATACATATATACATACATACATGCAAACCACCACAAAGACTTTCCTACAAATGTCCGCACCGCTTCTATGACCTCAATATGGGTGTCTTCACACTCCCCTCCCTTCCTAAGCTGAGGCACCAAATGTCCATTATTTCCAAAAAAGAAACGAAATTGTCTCACATTAAAGTGTTCTGAACCCAAACGTAGATACAACTCGTGACCGGAATATTGGGAATCGATTTGGAGAAGGCAGAGGGAACAACATCATTGTAGTCTGTAACCAAGGCTCCTCGCATGGATGGGGTGCTTGGAGGCTTCTTCCAGCACTCAGGTGGTGGTGGTGGTGGTTGTGGTGGCGGTTGTGGTGGTGATTGTTGTGGTGGTGGTTGTGGTGGCTGTGGTTGTGGTGGCTGTGGTGATGGTTGTGGTTGTGGTGGTGGTTGTGGTTGTGGTGGTGGTTGTGGTGGTGGTTGTGGTAGTAGTTGTGGTAGTGGTGGTGGTTGTGGTGGTGATGGTAACGATGACGATCACGATGATGGTGATGGTGGTGGTGATGGTGGTGATAGTGATGATGATGATAA
>NC_134801.1:51615039-51630039 GCF_046742065.1 Oratosquilla oratoria
CATAAATACATACCATACATACGTACATAAATACATACATGCGTGCATGCATACATACATATATACACACGCACACCATGCACACACTTTAAAACCTTTTCTGTGAAGACAGAGAGCAGAAGTTGTAAAGCATTTGGGGTCACGCAACTCTTGGAAAAGTCCCTCCGGCATGCAACCAACCATCAGCAAAGACATCATCTGCGGGAAACAACCCTTTTCCTTTTGCAGCGCCGACTCTGATTGGTCGATAACATCCCCCACACCTTCCCTTTGTGTTGCCACATGTCGCCAGCCTCCGATTTGGCGTGTAGCAGGTTCATAATGCTGTCAATAGTACGTCCGCGAGCAGATTTCTTCGGGAGGTTTCTGCAGAAGGGGCGCTGGGTCCGAATTGTTCTTGCGAGACGGCGTGTACCTCGAATCAAAAAAGTATTCATTTTCCTGAGTGTTTCTCTCTCTCTCTCTCTCTTTCTCTCTCTATCTCTCTCTCGTTCACTCTCTCTATCTCTCAAAAAAAAAAAAACTGCACCCAAAAATAATCAGAAGTATTCCCAGAAGTTTCTGAACGCGTCTGTACATATAAGTACATGTAAACGCACGTGTTACATATAAACACATGCAAACACCTGTCACATATAAACACATATAAACCTCCCCACCCCTAAATATGTATCGGGAAATTTCAATGCAATCATTCTTATACGTGCATCGTTATGTACGCGGGCATGTAGTTATAAGAGAGTAACAAACACATTGGCGCATTGCAGTGTTTTGTCCGCCGTCCACTGAGCGATTTTATCCACACAAAAGACACAAATCATAAAAAGATAAGGACTTTGATCGATGGGAAGCTCTTTTGTTTCTGAGTTCCCTACTTAGCCGACTAAAGTAGTCTACCACTATAGCTCTTGCGCTCCAAGAAGTTACGTCGTGAGCCAATCTGCCAAATCAGGATTAGTATATCTCTCTCTTTCTCTTTCTCTCTCTCTCTCTCTCTCTCTCTCTTATTTCCCATATGTCTATTTTTTCATATTCTGGATATAGTACAAGAAACTGTAGAGTACAATGATTATCACTTTATAGGGTTATAACAACGATTTGAATAAACTCCATGAAACGTGGCAACATCGCTTTTACCTCATGTTGCCACGTCGAGGTGTCACTGGGTGACAAGTGGCAGTAACGATTCGATAAATGATGGTCAATTTGGCAACGTCGCACTCATGGGAAATCCCCACTTCTGCCCAGTCCTAAACGGACTTCTAGGAGCGCGAGGACTATAGCTACAACCATATCTAATACTTTTTGAGTGCCATCAAGTATATTATATTGTTGGCCAAAAGAGAAATGATAAACTATGAAACAACTAAAACAAGTAAACATAGTGTTCTCGATCTTTGTTACTAGGATGAGAATTTCCGTCAGACGAATAAAATCACTTAAATCTTGTGACACAAATTTATACAATGAAGCAAATTTAATCAAATCCTTTCACTCCAGACACAACAAAGAACAAAATGCAAGAAGCTATTTTAGAAATGTTAATATACATTCATACCAAATGTTTCCTTTGGTAATGTAATCAGCATCATATTGTGCATATATATATATATATATATATATATATATATATATATATATATATATATATATATATCAACAATGAAGACATACAAGGGGTGGTCCTGTAAGATAGACGTCAGAGAGAATCATCTCCCCGCCATACGTCTTCAAAACTAGTTAACTTCAGAAGTGCAACCCTAGACTGATCTGCGGGAGTGACTAGGGTCCATTTCCAGCATTTGTTAGTCAACGGATTTCCATCCAGCAAAACCCAAAGCAGCAATCATTATCAATAAGACTATACCCCAATTTCATCCATCACCTAGCTCAGATCTTAATGTTACATAAACGTGAAAGAAAACAAAACAACTTATCCGGGAGAGAATCGGGAATAAACATAAGAAAAAGGTAAAAGAAAAATAATACTGGAACAATACAGAATAAATATTCCGCACAGTCTACAGCCCTATTTGTTCATCTCTCGCCTTCCGTCAAAAGCCTCGGGCGCTGTTCCCTAGAGGTACAAGGCATCCTTCCTCTCACACATCCGGCAGGAAAGAAGTGTTGATCCGGCAGGAGATTTCCGGGAATCCCGGGGTCTCGAGACGCGAGACGAGATCCGGGAATTCGTCGAGAACGGCCTCGAAGGAGGAGACGGCCAAGCCGGAGGACTTGGTGGGAAAGTGGCTTGTTTCATATTCATAAGGGCGACCGACCCTCGTAGACTCAAAGGCAAAAGAAACCTTATTGTGAATTACGCAGAACTTTTTACCTTCGAGTTTGTCTTAAGTGAAAGAATGACATAATTCCCTCCCCCTCCAACTCCATCACACGAATATATGGTTCCATTTTCTTTTTATCTTTACTTCCCTGGTCGCGATTTGAACATCACCCCATTTGACAGACTGCCCGCTTGTGGAAAGGAAAGAACAAAACAGAAAATCATAAGGTGTAATTTGCTCACAAAGCCTCTGTCCGTACGCTGAAGCTCATAAAAGTTTTATTGTTTCTGGAAAGGTCTTCTACCTGTGTTTTCTTTTTTCTCCTTTTGGCCACTCCTCAGATTAAGCACGCACACACACACACACACACACACACACACACACACACACACACACACACACACACACACACACACACACACACACACACATATATATATATATATTATATATATATATATATATAATGCTGTTGACTTACCAAAAGGCATAATTCATATATTATTTCAAGATGTTGATGCTACAATGTGTACAAGAAATGTCTTTGCCTTCCATGATTTCGCAAAGAAGAAGTAAAATCAGGAGACAATTGAAACTACACAAGTAAATCCCGTAGAGTTTTATCAAAATTCCTTTCAAGGTGTGTGCGCGCGTACATTCGTACCTGTACGTGTGTGCATGCTACATTCGTGCCTGTGCGTGGGTGTGTGCGTGTGTATGTATGCATACATGTGTGCGTGTGTGTGTAAGCGCGCGTTTGTTTCTTTGTGCACGTGTGTGTGTGTGTATGTGTGTGTGTGTGTGTGTGTGTGCGTGTGTGTGTGCACGCGCGTGTTTAGGTGTTTGTATGTATGATTGTTATCGTAATACTTGTTTCCCATATACAAATCTGCACTATATGAAATTACACTTTAGTACCTATTTTTGTATAAATAGCCGAAAGGTACATAAAACAAAAAATAAGATTATCCGCGCCCGAATAGAAAAAAAAAAAAATAGACACTATACCACCTAAAAAAAAAAAAAAAAAAAAAAAAAAAAAAAAAATCTGAAGAATTCTACGAAAACTGTTCAATCCCTTACAAGCGACTCTCAGTGACTAACAAATTACCTTTTGATGTTTTGCAGTCGTTATGTTACTCCTTTTGCATTCACGCAACTCAAGAAGAAGAAAAAATCTCAACAATCCTCAGCATATCAAAATAAACACCAAACGTGTGGACGGAGCCTTAATAAGTTCGACCTTTCGCTTGTTAGAGATTTTTCAAGTGCTTGAAGAGCTCCAAGGGAAACGTTGTGCTAATAAGCGCTGCGTGATCCCACGGTGTCTGTTTCGACAGACTTGTCGGGAACTTCCACTTTCATACAGATCTTAGTATCCTGTTTACCTGGAACGGGGAAACTTTACCGCTTTTATTCTCAAGGACCCAACAGTCTTATATTCAGTTGAGACTTCAATGGCTCTGGGGTTTTCATGAACAATATCATATTGCTCAATTATCTTGAACACCACAGAGCTTTGTTCATCTACGAAGAGCTCCACGATGTAAGATTATCAGAACATAACAAATTATACATACATATATATACATACATATATACAGATATATATATATATATATATATATATATATATACTATATATATATACATATATGTTTTTGTGTCATTATGACATTTGGAAATAAACTCTCCTACTAGGATTCGAACCGTCGCCTGAGCGGCTTACTTTCTAAGTCGTTCTGTTTTGAAGGGTCATGGTGGCGTGACGGTAGGGTCCTCGCCTTATAGAAATCAAGCCGCTCAGGCGAGGGTTCGAATCCCAGTAGGAGAGTTTATTTCCATATATATATATGTATGTATATATATATATATACATACATACAATATATACATATCACCTCACTGGGGTGCCGTATTCACTTGGACGTTGGGCTCCATGAAGCTCTATTCCTGTCTGCACGTGGTTCTTCTTAACAAGATGGCATTTGTTATTTCTTCTCCTACAGATATCCTTAGCCCGTCTACATATTTACTGCGTGGTCTTCCTCTTGCACTCTTTCCTTCTATTTTTCCCGTTAGGCACGTTTGTTCTAATTGTTGTTTTCTCATTACGTGCCCTACAAAGTGCAACTATCCATTTGTTCTTAAATCTAATTGAGGTGTTCAAGTGGATCAAAGGCTTTCACAAGGATGATGCAAACAAGATCATCATATTAAAACAACAGGGCAGGACTCGCAGTAATGGATTTATAATGGACAAATTTAGAATTAAGAATGAAATAGGCAAGAATTGGTTTACTAATAGGTGGTCAACGAATGGAATAGACTTAGTAACCATGTAGTGAGCGCTGAAACTATCAGGTGTTTTCAGAAACGGTTAGACAACTTTATGGATGGGGATGACAGGTGGTGATGGATACGGAACTGCCTAGTGTAGGCCATATGGTCTCTTGCAGTCTCTTTCATTCTTATGTTCTTAAATGGACAAAAATGACTGACTTATTCTAGCCAGACGATTGTGTTCAGGCGAGAGAGGACCTCAAAGTATGAGAGGCCTAAAGACTTCTCTGGCCAATTAACTGGTGGCGACCCAGGTCAGCGTCAATTTAGGCGAGGTCAAGAAAACTCGGACCGCCGGGTCACCTCAGGTCATGTCAGCCAAGAAGGCTTTTCACTTCGTCAGCATCAGTTGGCATATTGGCGCCACAGTCTTTATTCTGGCTGGCGCCAAGGTATTCACGTCCTAAAGACGTTATCACACTGGGCTATTTTTCCTTCGACTTTTGAACCAGATTTGCAGCTCGTAGCTTTCGGGAAAGAATCTGACATGCTGGAGGTAATTTTTCCTCCAGTGTGTCAAATGACATTATATGTATTTTTCATTTAGTTATTTGTTTGATTTTATCTTATTATTATTACCATTTTTTCGAGAAAAATATTTTGCCATAGTAATTTTGCGGCGGAAAAAGTTCTCGACGTGGGTGGTACCGACGATTAATCGGAAGTTGGAGGTAAAATTTCCCAGTGTGATAGCCCATTAAGCCCTTTTTGCTGGCTCCCTTGTGGTACCACAGGGGGCTATAGCTCATCTCGAGGTCTCACAGGGTGCTTCTGATAAATGTTTAATTTTTTAAAGAATTTTTGATTTAAAAAAAGGTGGATGTTTTCCCAACGCAAAGTGAAAACCAAGTAGACAAAGACAGCGGCCTGAGAAGAAAGTGAGAAAGAAAACGCAAGGGAAAACAGAACAAGATTTGGAAAGAGGTGGAGAAAGGGCACAAAGAAAAGGAGAAGGATGTGAAGAAAGTGGCTGTGGAATACGAGAAGAAGAAGAAAAGGAAGAAAAAGGAGAAGAGAAAAGGAAGAAGAAGAAGAAGAAGAAGAAAAAGGAGAAGAGAAAGAGGAAGAAGAAGAAGAAGAAGAAAAAGGAAGAAGAAGAAGAATAAGAAGAAAAAGTAGAAGAAGAAAAAGAAGAAGAAGAAGAAGACGAGGAAGAAGAAGACGAAGAAGACGAAGAAGGAAGAAGAACGCGAAGAAAAAGAAGAAGAAGAAGACGAAGAAGAAGAAAGGAAGAAGAACGCAAAGAAAAAGAAGAAGAAGAAAGGAAGAAGAACGCAAAGAAAAAGAAGAAGAAGAAAGGAAGAAGATGAAGAAAAAGAAGAAAGGAAGAAGAATAAGGGAAAGAGGAAGAAGAAGAAGAAAGAAAGAAAGGAAGAAAAATAAGAGAAAGTGGATGAAGAGGAAGAGAAAGAGGAAGAAGAAGAGGAAGAAGAAGAGAAAGAGGAAGAAGAAGAGAAAGAGGAAGAAGAAGAGGAAGAAGAAGAGGAAGAAGAAGAAGAAGAAGAAGAAGAAGAGACAGAAAAAGAAGGAAAAAAATAAAGAGAATAAAAAGGAGAAGAAGAAGAAGAAGAAGAAGAGACAGAAGAAGAAAAAGGAGGACAAGGAGGAGGAGGAGGAGGATGAGTTAGAAGAGGGAGGCAAGGAACGCGGACCATTTTGATGATTTTGCACAAAAGAGATATAGGCCGGAATACAATAAAAACAAACTTTGTCAAGGAGGAAGACATGATAGAAGCAAAACAGGAGAGACGACGGATTGGGGAAAGTTTGATCTGGCTGTAGGAGGTAGAGGAGGAAGAGAAGGAAAAGAAAGAAGAGGAGGAAGAAGAGAGAGAGAGAGAGAAGAAGGTTTGGGAAAGTTTGATCTGGATGTAGGAGGTAGAAGAGGAAGATAAAGAGAAGAAAGAAGAGGATGAAGAAAAGAGAGAGAAGACGGTTTGGGAAAGTATGACTTTGGTGTAGGAGGGAGAGGAAGAAGAAGACATGAAGGAGAAAGAAGACGAAGAAGGAAAAGAAAAAGATGAGGAAATAGAAGAAGTTGGGTAGAGAATGAAGAGGAAAATAAAGAAAAAGGTCATGGAGAGGTAGGAAAGGAAAGGGAGGAAGAGATGAAGGAAAGAGAGGACAAAGAAAAAAAAAAGGTTAGAATGAAGAAGAGAAAGATGAGGAAAGGGAAGAATTTGGGTAGAGAATAAAGGAGAGGAAAGTGAGCAGGAATTCATGGGTAGGCAGGAAAGGAAAGAAAAGGAAAGGAAGAGATGAAGGAGGCAGAAGAAAAAGACAAGAAAAAGAAAGAAGGTTAAGAAGAGAAAGATGTAGAAAGGGAAGAAGTTAGGTAGAGAATGAAGGAGAAGAAAGTGAGAATAAAGCCACGGAGAGGCAGGAAAGGAAAGGAAGAGATGAAGGAGAGAGAGGAGAAAGATAGAGAGAAAAAGATGAGAATGAAGAAGAGAAAGATGAGAAAAGGGAAGAATTTGGGTAGAGAATGAAGAAGAAACTGAGGAAGAATTCATAGAGAGGTAGGAAAGAAAAGAGAAGAAGAGGCGAAGGAGGGAGAGGAGGAAGATGAAAAAAGATGAAGATCAAGAAGAGAAAGATGAGGAAAAGGAAGAATTTGGGTAGAGAATGAAGGAGAGGAAACTGAGGAAGAGACTACGGAGAGGCAGGAGAGGAAAGAGAAGAAGAGGCGAAGGAGGGAGAGGAGTAATTGGGAGTAGAGGACAGAAAACAGAAGAAAGTCGTGGAAGAAACTCAGGGAAGATTTAGCATTTGTTAGTAAATCTCTGTTTTTGAAAAGTGTTTTCGAAACTGTACCTATTTTTTTTTATCACACGTTCTTTTGCAAATTACTTTTCTTTTTAGAAAATAAAAAATGCACATGCACGCACACATTCAAGCACACAGACTTGTGTTGACATAAATGCAAAAGAGGAAGTCATGTTTTTACATATCAAAAAAAAAAAAAAACACACGCACACACACACACGCGTACACAGAGTCTTTCATATTATTAAAAATAACTTAAAATATCGTAATGTTTTTCTAATTTTATCATCATTACCATCATTATTATCATTACTACTAGTCATAATGCTAATAACATAAGTAATCCTCTAAATACGGACCATAATTACTGCAATTATATTTTATGATGAAACGTCTTATATAAAAATTCATGCACCTCAATTAATTCTGACTCAAAGTAAACTTCTGGGAGGCACATTCAGTCGTGAATAACGAGTTCTTTTGAAAGGCTTGTGGACATCTTGAAAAGTTAACAAAATCTCTATCGACACAATCGCCTCCTAACTTGTTTCAGAGCTCTTAACCGTGATTTCCACTTAGATGACGTCTAATGAGGTTACCTCAATGCCTTCTTCCAGACACACAAGCACATTCTGTCTGCCTCTGTCTGTATGTCTGTTTGTCTGTCTGTCTCTATCTCTGTTTCTGTCTGTCTCTTAGTCTCTCTCGGTGTCTCTTTCAGTCTCTCTCTCTCTCTCTCTCTCTCGCTCTCTGTTTTACTCTCTGTTTCTGTTTCTTTCTACCTGTCTGTTTCTGTCTGTCTGCCTCTGTCTGTCTCTGTCTGTCTCTCTTTTGGTCTGTCTATCAGTTTCTCTCAGTCTCTCTCTTTCTCTCAGTCTCCCTCCCTCCCTCTCTCTCTCTCTCTCTCTCTCTCTCTCTCAGTCTCCCTCTCTCCCTTTCTCTCTCTCTCTCTCTCTCTATCTCTTTTTTCTTTCTCTTTCTTCTTTCTCTTTCTTTGTCTGTCTGTCTGTATGTCTCTCTTTTTCTGCTGATTAGCGACAGACGATTTTATTCAACCGAGTAGACAATCTCGACTGGGTTGAACCATCTCGGTGTTTAACTTGGGATTGCCTCCGAATTATTCGTCGCCCAGAACCTCCGGAACTTGAAGACGGACTCCGCCGGAGCCTCAAGTGGCCCGGGACGAAGTGCGAGATCGCAATTATATTCACAAATGATTAATGCGCGCGCAGAGACGGCTCCCCACGAGCATAGCTCTTATCATGTATGTTTGATGGGGCAAATGCAATTTGGGAAAACACGCACGCAGACAGACAGACACAGATACATACACACTCACACACGCGCGCACATACAGACACACAGATACACACACACACACACACACACGCGCGCGCGACTCGTGGCGCAGTGGTAGAGTTCCCGGCTGACACTACTACGGATGTCCGGGTTCGAATCCCGCCTAGGGCTGAAATAACTTCAGTATCTGGGCTGTGAGCCGTTACTGCAACTCTCGTTGGTGGGGATGTGTGTGTGTGTGTGTGTGTGTGTGTGTGTGTGTGTGTGTGTGTGTGTGTGTGTGTGTGTGTGTGTGTGTGTGTGTGTGCACGTGTGTTGTCACAGCATTACCCATGGATTGGTCACATACGAGTATGAGCTCTGAGCTCTCATCCGAGAGGGTAGTAGCTGTCGATCACGAGTCCAACACGTGAATCAAGACCATGGTGAATCACACACACACACACACACACACACACACACACACACACACACACACACACACACACATACCCACGCACGCAAAGCACACACAATAAATGCAGGAGGGTTTTACATAAATTTCGAGGGCCGAGAGGCGAGGCAGAATACAATTTGATATTTTTCTATAAGAGAAAGAAATAAGCTACATGAGAGAGACAAGGTAAATACTGAGCAAGCCCTGTTCACATTAGCGGTTGGAACCGCGGCGGTTCAATTACAATAGAAGTCACACACAACCTTGCAGTTTTTCCTAGAGGTATATGGAGTGTAAAAAACGTAAGCGGAACATTCTATTTTTTTTCTAAAATCTTGTTTTGACTTAATGTTGCGAAAGGTGAGAATATTCCAGCCCGGTACGCTAACCACTGGACCACGTCAACCACCTTAGGTCAATGTGGAGGGAGCGGGGGAGGATGCGGAGGGAGCGGGGGAGGATGTGGAGGAGGATATGGGTTACAAAGGCGTATTGTGGAGGGTAGAGTTCACGGTTGATTAGCTTGGAGGGGGGAGGGAGGGAAGACGAGGGAGGGGGAAGGGAGAGGGAGGGGAGATGGAGGGAAGAGAGGAAGGGGGCGAGGGAGGGCTAGGGAGGGATGGAGGGGGAGGGAGGGATGGAGGAAGGGAGGGAGGGAGGACGAGGGAGGGGGAAGGGAGAGGGAGGAAGGGAGGGAGGGAGGGAGGGGGGAAGGGAAGGAGGGAGGGAGGGCGAGGAAGGGGGTGGGAAGAAGGGAGGGAGGGAGGGAGAGAGGGAAGGAAGGGGAGGGAGGAAGGGAGAGAGGGGGGGAGGGGGAGGGAGGAAGGGAGAGAGGGAGGGAGGGGGAGGGAGGAAGGGAGAGAGGGAGGGAGGGAGGCGTCTAGTATTACGTGATGGAGGACACTTGACAAGATTGCGGAGGAGGGGGAAGGAGGAACCCGAGTACGAGGTGTAAAGAGAGGAGGAGGAGGAGGAAGAGGAGGAGGAGGAGGAAGAGGAGGAGGAGGAGGAAGAGGAGGAGAAGGAGAAGGAGGGGGAGGAGGAGGAGGAAGAGGAGGAGGGGGAGGGGGAGGAGGAGGAGGAGGAGGAAGAGGAGGAGGAGGAGGAGGAGGAAGAGAAGAAGGAGGAGGAGGAGGAGGAAGAGGAGGAGGGGGAGGAGGAGGAAGAGGAGGAGGAAGAGGAGGAGGGGGAGGAGGAGGAGGATAAATGGAAAGAGAGAGAGGTAGAGATAGATAGAAAGAGAGAAAGTGGGAAAGATAGTGACAGAGTGAGAAAGAGAGAGAGAAAAAGAGAGAGTAAGAGAGAAAGTGAGAGAGGTTGAAGGAGAGAGGGAATGAGAGAGCTAAAAGTGAAAAAAGAGATGTAGAGAGTATTGATAATGAAGTCATAATAATCATTTAATTGAGGATAAAAGAACAAATAACAATTGAGAACAAAAGAACAAAGGTATCAGAATGAAATAAGTTATAATACTTTCCACACTTTGCATAATCTGGCTAGGTTGACCTGGGCTCAGAGAGAACACGAATAAATAATTGAAAAGGGGAACCAGCTGAAGTAAATATGCATCAATTGTGTTTCCACCTAATAGATGGGGTAGCCTTGTCAAAGACTCCCTTCCCTCCTTGTGGGGGAAAGATACATGTTGATTCTTGGGCCTTTTGCAATAC
Organism: Oratosquilla oratoria; assembly: GCF_046742065.1. NCBI lineage: Eukaryota > Metazoa > Arthropoda > Malacostraca > Stomatopoda > Squillidae > Oratosquilla > Oratosquilla oratoria. Next base: position 51,625,839 of record NC_134801.1, read on the forward strand.
AGATAGCAACAAAATAAAACAGAGGAACTTCATGGATGGGGATGGCAGGTGGTCATGGACATGGAACTGCCTAGTGTAGGCCTTATGGTCTCTTGCAGTCTGGATCTCTTGCAATACATATATCAACGAAATAAAACAGATCAACTTTATGGAAGGGGATGACAGGTGGTCATGGACATGGAAGTGCCTAGTGTAGGCCTTATGGTCTCTTGAAGTCTCCTTCATTCTTATGTTCTTATTGTAAGCAAAACGAAATCAAGATACATATAAAACATGATGATGAAATTTTGCGAAGAGTCGCTGAAGAAGTAATGAAATAAGAAAAGGAGGGGAGAAGGTAACAAGGTAAAAAAAATAGGAGAAAATAAGATAAAAAAAGAAAGGAAAGGAGGAGATAAAGAACAAGAAAAGAATGCGGTGAAGCAAAGGCCAGTGACGAAAGAGGACGTGGAAAGAAAGAAGAAAGATAAATGAATCAAACTAAACAAAAATGGAAGACAAGAGGACGATAGAAGTAAAGGACAAGTCGAAAGTAAAAAGAAAAGAAAGAACACGACAATCTGTTGCCTAAAGCGAGAGAGAGAGAGAGGGTGGGGGGAGGAGAGAGAGAGAGAGAGAGAGAGAGAGAGAGAGAGAGAGAGAGAGAGAGAGAGAGAGAGACGAAAGAGAGATACGAGAGAGAGACAGAGAGAAGAAAGAGAGATACGAGAGAGAGAGAGAGAGAGAGAGAGAGAGAGAGACGAAAGAGAGATACGAGAAAGATATATATATATATATATGTATATGTATATATATCTATATATATATATGTATATATATATATATATATATATATAGAGAGAGAGAGAGAGAGAGAGACGAAAGAGAGCGAATGATGCTCTGAATGAGACAGGGAAAACCTGTTTATTCCCTCAATGCTGTCATGTTATTTGATTACATTTCGTAGTACATACTTATATATAAAGGTTATCTTATGTTTGTATATTCATATGATTACATACATATTCATGTGTTCACATGTTCAAATATTCGTATAATCATATATCAATATATTTATATATCCACATATTTATATATTTATGTCTTCACATATCTATATAATCATATATTCATATATTATATATTAAAATAATTATATATTTATACGTATATTCATATATATATATATATATATATATACATATATATATATATATACGTATATAATTTAGTATAATTCTATATTTAATTACTTATATATTCATATATTTATGTAACCACATATTTATATATTCATATATTTATCATTTTATACGTTTATACATTTATTCATTTATGAGTATGTTCTTTGCATGGCCTCACGCATGCTCAGGGACCGGAACAAATTTGGTATCATGGGCTAGGTTGGGAGTTCTTTTGGGAAATGCAGACACAGCGGTGTGCGTTGACTCACGTTTTGCTTGGTTCAATTATCGCTCAATAATTATCGTTCATGGCTCAATAATGATCGTCAAACGATCGTGTAGAACACTAATACTTATTTATTTACTTATTTATTTATAATTTTTATTATTAGCTATTATTATTTTTACTATTATTATTATTATTATAGTTATTATTATTTTATTATTGCTATTATTATTATCTATTTATTTATTTATTTATTTACTTATTTATTTATTTATTTTTGAATGGGGCTGTCTTGCTTCGAGTTAACAACTAAGAGGACTATTATTTTGACAAAACCTACAACCAATGCGCTTACCCAAATAGGATGCCAGGTAGTAGGATGCGCGTCGCAAAACGTACACACAATCTCGTATCGTATTCTTCACTCACTCACTCACTCACTCACTCCTCTGGTGCCAAAGGCTCATTGAGGCCTCTGGCTTCTACAACAAGATGCCTCTAGACTCTCCGATCTGCTGCTAACATCTCTATATCGTCGGGGTCGACGTATCGTCTTCTTCAATACAGATAAATCATGTCTTGCTGAGGAGCGGTTGATGGACTTGGCGATGCTACTAAATGGACCAGAAAAAGAAGAAAAGAAAATAATGTCGCTTGAAACGATTCAGTCTTTATTAGCTCAATATCGCCGTTCAAACTTGGAGATCCTGAACTTTGACGCATAACTCGAAACTTCGAAATTTCGAAACTTCGTAACTATATATTTTCTGCAGTAGTTTATGTCCGCGTACTTTAGGTAGTTTTCGGTCATATATTTCTACGTATCACGACGAATAGTCTTTTCTTTATAATTTATTTTTCGTTCATTTTTACTTCTTTTTCTGTTATTCACAATTCTATTCGACTGCAATTCTTTGTTTTGTTTTATTTAATCCTGTAGCGATGTCACTGGTTCGTCTCCTTTTGTTGTAAGGTAAAACTGAACTGGCTGTGCATGCGGCCAGGAGCCGATATATATATATGTATATATATATATATATATATATATATATATATATGTATATATATATATATATACATACATTGGAAACTAGTATGTTATAACACATTTGTAAAAAATCATTGTTATTATTTCTCCGATAGTGGGTTAACAGTAATATATATACATATATATACGGCGCGAGTAGTGACCAGTGGTGCGTAATTACATAACTGCACTGGACTGAGTTAGGCTGGGTCAAGCAGGGTCGCACTGTCAAAGGAGCGTCAGGTCTAGCCATGTGGGCGACAACGCGCGTTCCATGCCACGTGGTTGTCGCGGCTGTACAAGCCCCTCGATTTAATCATGTATTTTACAGATGCTACTCTGCCTAAGACCAAAGATCTTACTTTAGCTTAGGAGTAGACGCAGAAGGAAATTCGTCTCAAAAGACAACGACTCCATCTTATTCTTGCTCTTGTTTTTTCTTCTCCCGACCTGAGTGACTTGAACTGTTCTTAAGCAGAACAAATATCTCTAGAGTACGCAACCGAGTTAATGGGGTTAAGACTTTAATCTCAATAGTTTAATGAGACTGAGATCTACTTTAATCCCTTAGGGTATTTTCTTCAATCCAAAGTTAGGTTACGCTAGGTTATGTTAGACTATTTTGTTTAGGGAGAAAAAAACCTACTGTATGGGTTTTCTTGAGCTCAACCTTGTAAAAGTGATCTTAATTAACACTTGGGCCATAAATGTATGGTAACATGCAGGGACTGATTTGACGGTGCTACATGTTACTTGTGTATGTTGAAGTAAAATATACTTATAAAGGAAAGCTGAAATCCTTTTTTGAATAAAAAAGGAAAAAGTAAAGATATGTGAAAGGAGAGTAGTTGTGAATGTTTGGACACGGCCCAAAGATTTTCTTGTTAGTTTATATTTCATCGAATGGATAAGGTGGGATAGGTGTTGTCCTATCATGAATCGGTGGGGGTAAACCATCTTCAGCCCTCGTGACCTGCTGTGGAGATGCTGTCTTACTACACTGCCTCTAACCCAAGCTGTGGGCGGGGAACTGGGGTGAAGGGTGGTGGGTGGGGGTATGGGAGAGTGAACTGGGTTGTCCCTTTATCCCCAGAGAGCTCTGATGGGGATAGACAACAAACGAGGAGTCGGTTTGGTGAAGACTTTGACTTGGTTTCTTCCCTCATAAGGGAGGGAGGGAGCGCCTTTTGGTATATGTTTGTACATATCTATAAAACAATTTTCCCTATTCTTAGAATTTTGTTCTTTTAACGCCAGGCTATTTCATTCTGATGAAAGAAGCAGTTCTTAATCTTTTTCAGTACCCGTTACCCTTCATTATCTAAAAAAAAAAAAAAAAAAAAAAAAAAAAAAAAAAAAAAAAAAAAAAATCGTACCCAGGTCCAATATAAGCACAAAACAAACATATAAAAATGATTAATGATACGATCCTTGCAGAGAAATGATTAGATATATTCAATCATTGAACAAAGGTACTTTTTTATTTCAAATTACAAATGTCAATTAGTAGGATACAGTGAATGCACATTATGCTTTCACATTGTAAATATACAGTACCAATGCACTGGCTATCATGTCTCGTACCCCCCCCCCACATGGTTTAAAGTTTCGTACCCTTCTTGGGGTACAGGTTATTTGTTTTGTTATCATTTGTCTGTTTATTATTATTGGCTTGATTCTCATATATTATTAGTGTTTCGTACCCGCCCCCCCTATCATGGTTTAAAGTTTCGTACCCCTATTGGGGTACAGGTTATTTGTTTTGTTATAATTCGTCTGTTTATT
>NC_134801.1:51635039-51640039 GCF_046742065.1 Oratosquilla oratoria
AATAATAAACAAACAGGTAAATAGTAAATAATAATAAATTGACATATAACTAATAATGAATAAAAATCAGACAGACAAATGATAACAAAACAAAAACAAATAATATAAGATAAATTATAATCATTACAGCATCTTACTTAGGTATTTATCTAAATGATTCTTAAAGCTTTGAACTGAACTACATTGCACTACCTGTGCAGGAAGTTTATTCCATTCATTAACTACACGGTTGGCAAAGTTGTTTCTACCTACTTCCAAATTGAATCTATTTCCGGACAGTTTGAGACCATTGTTTCTTGTCTGATTCTCATTCAATGTAAAAATTTGGTCACTTTTGATGTTGTCAATTCCCTTTAGAATTTTAAAGACCTGTATCAAGTCACCTCTGAGTCTACGCTTTTTTAGGGAAAACAGATTCATATGTTTTAGTCGATTTTCGTATGATTTATTTTTGATATTTGGAATCAGTTTTGTGGCTCGCCGTTGTACTCTTTCCAATCTGTCAATGTCTTTAATGAGATTCGGTGACCATACGGAAACAGCATATTCCAAATGTGGACGAACTAATGATTTATATAGCTTGTTAATGAGTGATGGACTTTTGAAATCAAAAGATCGCGCAATCAGTCCTAGAATCTTATTCGCTTTCTCAGAGGCTGAAATACACTGCTTGGATGATTTGAGGTCGTTACTGATAATTACGCCGAGATCTTTTTCACTATCCACTTTTGTTAACGAATTTCCAAATAACTTGTAATCGTACTTACTGTTATTTTTACCTATATGCATTACCTTGCATTTACTTGTGTTAAATTTCATTAGCCACTTTTCAGACCATTGCTGTAATTCATCTAAATCTTCATACATACTTCAATACATATATACATGCATACAAACATACGTACATGCATATATACATACTTCAATACAATACATGCATACATACAAACATACATACATACATATAAACATATATACATACATACAAACATACATACATACATATACCAAAAGGCTTCTTCTCCCTCATAGAGGAAGTCGCTAAGCAAGTCAGGCAGCCACGCCCGCCTTACCTCGAGAACCTGATATACATTATTATTTACCATCCCCAATGTCTTATGGTGACGCAATCATGAAACATAAAAATCAACTTGAAGTGGAGATCCGGGTGTGTCGTCAGCGGGATTCGAAGAAACAATCGACTTCGACTTCGTCATAGTCATTGTCGTCGTTCTCGTCGTCTTCGTCATCATTGTCATCATCATCATCATCACCGTCATTATCATCGTCATCATCATCGTTATCATCACCATCATCGCCACCATCATCGTCATCATCATCGTCGTCATCATCATCAGTCGTCATCATCATCGTCGTCATCATCATCATCACTGTCGTCATCTTCATTGTCGTCGTCATCATCATCACCATCATCGTCGTCATCGTCATCATCATCATCGTCGTCATCATCGTCATTATCATCATCGTCATCATTGTCGTCGTCATCGTCATCAATGTCATCACCATCATCATCATCATCATGTCATCATCATCATCATCATCATCATCATCATCATCATCACCAACGCGTCTTATACGCCGGCAAATACGGTAAAAGCATTTATTTATTCATTTTTTTTTTTTTGCAAAATGCAAAGTGGGCGGAGGGGGAGGAGGTTGTATGGGCAAGGGGAAGGGGGAAACACCTGTCATAACTCGTTTGATGAAAAGTTAACATTTGTACACACCTGTCCCATTAAAAAAAATCTTCTTCAGCTTTGTTGAAAGACCAAACAGAGAGGAAGAACACACTTCGACCTCTCTCTCTCTCTCTCTCTCTCTCTCTCTCTCTCTCTCTCTCTCTCTCTCTCTCTCTCTCTCGTCTCTCAAATAGGTTGCCGACCTGGTCAACCCAACACCTCTTCCCATACAACCTCTGGAGCCTATGAACACCTTTCCTTTAGTCAGCGACCCGAGAAAACGTAGAGAGACTTTATCGAATAACCTTTTAATCCTTGTTTCACGTTTGTTCTGAATGCCAATAAATGAATTTACTGAAAAAACGCCTTTGTAGAAAAAAAATGGAGTAAAGGAGAACCTCAATCGAAAGATTGATAGGAATTCCATGTCTACTCTCCAGTTTGATTAAAAAAAAAAAAAAAAAAAAAAAAAAAAAAATATATATATATATATATGTATGTATTTGTTTTCATACGTAAGTCGTTTTGTTTCAGCGTTGACGAAGATCTATGAGAATGCACGAAAGATCACAGGAATTTATGTACGATATTTCTATTAGGATGTTAATTCTCTGTTTGTTTACATTAGGTAGAACTATCGTACGCATCACCGATAACTGTCTTGTTCTTGCGCTTTGTAACTCCTCGAGATGCGTTTTCCTTTGTACGATTATTGTTCAACGATGATCGTTCATAGGTCAACGATGATCGTCAAACGATTATCTAGAGCACTAATTCTTTGTTTTCTAATATGGGCTGTTCTGCTTTGAGCTATAGAGTATAAGGCTGATCTTTTCATTAACCGAACCTAGAAACGCGCTTACCCAAATAAGGATGCCAGGTAGTAGGATTCACGTCACACGCCATTGGCTGTGGTGTTGGGCTTATAATTAATCCCACCGAGCAAAATATACCTTAAACGGTTGAGCATTTACCTCTGCTGAATTAAACCAATTGGTGGTAATGATATAATATGAAATTTGATACCAAGTGTGAGAATTAGTCAGCGATTATGATTCTACAAGATGACACAGAAAACCAATTTGTTATTAATATAGACATTTATCAAATGCAAATATAGCATAGCATATAGAACATGCAATATTCTTTATGTAATATAATTTCATTCTTTACTGTATCATTCGTGTTATCATCATTATTATCATTATCATTATTATCAATATTATCATTATCATTATTATCATTATAATGTTTATTATAATTTTGCTATTGTTATTATTATTGTTATTTTCAATAACTTTAGGTTATATAAGGCTTCCAACTTATATATTTTTTTCGAAAAGAAATTGTAAGTCTAAAATCTTCATTTCGTAAAAAAAATCCAATAAAACAAAAAAATTAAACAAAAAAGTATAAAGCATTGTGGCAATTTTTTGTTATATAAGTTCATATTATCTGTGTAAACTTGAACGCTATAATCTTTGCAAAACTAGATTAACCTTTCCATTACAAATAAACTTTTTACACATTATATCATAATTCCCTCCAGGCGATTTTGAATGTCTTACAAGAACTTTTTCGTTGTCGTAGTTTAATATTCTTGCCACATAATACTCCTAAAGTTAATATGAAGGAGACAGACAGAGAGACAGACACACAGATATACAGATAGACAGACGGACAGAAAATAGGCAGGCTGACAAAGGGAGAGAGAGGAAGGGGAGAGAAAGGGAGAGAAAGAGAGAGAGAGAGAGAGAGAGAGAGAGAGAGAGAGAGAGAGAGAGAGAGAGAGAGAGAGAGAGAGAGAGAGAGAGAGAGAGAGAGAGAGAAAGAGAGAGAGAGAGAGAGAGAGAGAGGGAGGGGAAGGGGGGAAGGAAGGAGGGAGGGAGGGAAGGAGGGAGGGAGAGGGGAGGGAGAGGGAAAGGAGAGGGAGAGGAAAAAGGAGAGGGAGGCGGAGGAAAGGGAGAGAGAGAGAGAGAGAGAGAGAGAGAGAGAGAGAGAGAGAGAGAGAGATACATAGAAAGAGAGATACATAGAGAGATAGAGGCAGAGATAGAGACAGATAGACAGATAGATAAATAGATAGAGACAGAGATAGAGAAAGAAACAGGGAGACAGGGCTAGATAGACAGAGGCAGAGATAGATAGATAGATAGACAGACAGAGAGACAGATAGATAGATAGATAGATATATAGAGAGAGAACAAGAGAGAGAACCAGGCAGTTCCAGGCAGGGCGGCCGGCTAGATTAGGTTACTCATAAGATGGATTATCCCAAAGTGCGTGCGTGTGATATGAAGGAGCCTTCGAGAGCGCCTCGCCTCCTCGACATCAGCTCTCAAAGGCATTTCGACGCTGCCACTGCCCGAGTCCGCGTCTCAACCAGACAGATCGCCGAGGCCGAGTTCGCATTGTTGATGCTGCTGCTGCTGCGTCCCGCGTCGCCTCCAGCTCAGCAGGAAGGAGGTACTGGGGAGAGGGAGGAGGACGAGGGAGGAGGAGAGGAAGTGGAAGAGGGAGAGCAGGAAGAGCAAGGGAAAGGTGTGGATTAGGAGGAAGATGAGGAGGAAAGGAGGAAGAGAAAGGGAGGAAAAAGAGGAGGAGGAGGAGGAGGAGAAGGAAGAAGAGATGATGAAGGAGAATGAAAATAACGGAGAAAGAGAATCAAGAGGTAGAGGAAGAGGAAGAACAGGAAGAGGAGTAGGAATTGGAAGAAGAAGAGGAAGAGCAAAAGGAGGAGATAGATTGGTAGAGGAAGAGGAAGAGGAAGATGAAGAAAAAGATGAAGAGGAAGAGGAAAAGGAAGAAAAGGATAAGTAAGAGAAATAGAAGAAATGAATCGGTTGGAAAGGGAGGAGGAGGAAGAGGAAGAGGAAGAAAAAGAGAAAAATAGAAAGCTAGATAGGGGAATAGGAAGAGGAGAGTGAAGAAGGTGAAGAGGAAGAGGAGAAAGAAGAGAAACAGTAACACGATAGGAAGGAGAAATAGGAGAAGAGGAAGAGGTAGATGAAGAAAGTGAAGAGGATGAGGAGGAAGAAGAGAAAGAGTAATAGAAAGATAGGTAGGGGAAGAGGAAGAGGGAGATGAACGAAGAGAAGATGAAGAGGAGGAAGAAGAGGAAAAGTAATAGAAAGATAGCTAGGGGAAGAGTAAGATGAAGAGGAAGAGGAAGAGAAAAAATAATAGAAAGATAGGTAGAGGAAGAAGAAGATGAAGAAGAAGACAAAGAGAAAGAGGAAGAGGAACCGAGAGTGGAAGAAGCAGAACAGGAAGAGGAAGGGAAAGGTACGGATGAAGACA
>NC_134801.1:51645039-51665039 GCF_046742065.1 Oratosquilla oratoria
TTGCCTCAGCACAAGGGCTGAGGGAGGTAAGAGCGGAATTTACGCTTACGAGTGGAGATTTGTGTGTGTGTGTATATAACAAAATGTGCACGAACGCACAGCACACGCGCGCACGCACACACACACACACACACACACACACGGGACACCACGAGCATAGCTCCCCTTCCCGTAAAATACAACGAGGTAAATGCACACACGCACTCATGTGTTTGTGTGTTTGTGTGTGTGTGTGTGTGTGTGTGTGTGTGTGTGTGTGTGTGTGTGTGTGTGTGTGTGTGTGTGTGTGCGTATATGTATGTGTGTATTATCTAATGATAACACACACACACACACACACACGCACATACACACACATACACATATATTATATATATATTTATATATATATATATTATATATATATACACATATATACTATATATTCATTTATATGCACACGCATACATACATGAATAATGTAGATGAATAGGCAGCTATGTGCGTGTATATATACATGCATAAATTCAAGCAATTCGAGATGAAAATGGACTGAACTGTGTCATATTTCTAATTTGGCTCAAAATGCAAGCAAACAAATTTCACGCCCATTGGGGAAATCACGCGGACGGAATCGTTGGACCCAATCGTGGTGATGCGGACTCTGTCCCCTCGCCCTGTCCCCTCGTCCGGTCCCCTCGCCCTGTCCCCTCGCCCTGTCCCCTCGCCCTGTCCCCTCGTCCGGTCCCCTCGTCCGGTCCCCTCGCCCTGTCCCCTCGTCCGGTCCCCTCGCCCTGTCCCCTCGTCCGGTCCCCTCGTCCGGTCCCCTCGCCCTGTCCCCTCGTCCGGTCCCCTCGCCCTGTCCCCTCGTCCGGTCCCCTCGCCCTGTCCCCTCGTCCGGTCCCCTCGCCCTGTCCCCTCGTCCGGTCCCCTCGTCCGGTCCCCTCGCCCTGTCCCCTCGTAGTGTTGGCGCCGTTCGCCATCCAGCAATTCAACTACATACGTACGAAATATACGACCCCCATTTGGCGATGTTGTCGCAACCATATGGAATAGCCTGGCTTCGGAAATTAAAGAAGTGAAAAAATATGGAATTAGGTAGATTAGGATACATTGGTTTTTGTAGATTTACCGGGTATATGTAGAGATATAGTTCATTGTGGCGGAATGGAAGCGAGCGGGATTCACGCTCAAGAGGACCTTGGTTCGAAGCTCACGACAGCCGGGTTGATTTTATATATATATATATATATATATATATATATATATATATATATATATACATATATATATATATATATATATATATATATATATATATAATGTGTGTATACATTATTAGTTTTGTATAGAGTATATATGTTCATCTCAAATTATATTTTACACAGGGATGACAAAAATTGTATTTATATACTTATATGTATAATCATATGTGCGCATACAATATTATTTTTGTGTTCATTTCATGAACTAAAGTATACACAGAATTGACAAAAGACATAATTTACAATATCTTAGTATAGAGTTACTAAAACTACCACTCGAATAAAAAAGATACTAGATGGTACTGCTCATGTGAATCCGCTCACCACACGGAAGGGACACATAGCTTTAAATTTCTCTATTACATTGATCTGAACAGTGATCTTGCTCTTGAAATCTCATTTATTTTTTTGTTATTCAGTTCTTTTTTAAAAGAAGGGAGTTTTAATCAATTCATAGTCTTCCTCTCCAACCAGAAACTTTGTTGGACGATCACTGTCACTGTGCTCCAGTCATGGAGCTGATTACGTCACTTATCTCGCTAGCACGTCGGCGCCAGTCCCCTTCACGGTATCTCCGGGAAAGCTCCCATGAAGACATCCTTCCCATAAAAAAAAAAAAAAAAAAAATCTCCACAGGTTGGATCAACTTGACCATGTCATGGATTCTGTGGGCGTCTCGTTCAGTAAGTGATGCGAGTGATCAAAGAAGCAATTGGTCAAAGTTTGGAATTTTTCTTAAAAGCTTGAAACATGATTTGCGCGTAGGTGGAAACTTGAGGTCTGCAACAATCGGTATATGCCAACACAATACGCTATCTACAATCATCATACTTAAAATGAGAAAAAAGGGAGTAGAGAGAAAGAGAAAGAGAGAGAAAGAGAGGAGAGAGAGAGACAGAGACAGAGAAAGAGAGAGGGAGAGAAAGAGAGGGAGAGAGAGAGAGAGAGAGGGAGAGAGAGAGAGGCAGAGAGAAAGAGAAGCAGAGAGAGAGAGAGATAGACAGAGAAAGAGATAGTGGGGGAGAGAGAGAAAAAGAGAGAGAGAGAGAGAGAGAGAGAGAGAGAGAGATAAAGATATATACATATATATATATATATATATATATATATATATATAGAGAGAGAGAGAGAGAGAGAGAGGGAGAGAGAGAGACAGACAGACAGAGAAAGATAAATAGATAGCTAGATAGATAGAGAGAGAGAAAAAAAAAGAGAGAGAGAGAGAGAGAGAGAGAGAGAGAGAGAGAGAGAGAGAGAGAGAGAGAGAGAGAGAGAGAGAGAGAGAGAGAGAGAGAGAGAGGCCAAGACTTTACTCTACTTGGCTTCATCACCAACGTGGCTTGAAACAAGTAAATGTTGGTTAACGAAATCATTGGACACTTGACCTAATACTCGTTGTTAATAAAGTCGTCTGTCCCAGCGGCTTTGTCAATATTGTCCTCGTCTGATGGCAGCATGATAAATACGAGTCATTGCCCAACGAATGTTTGAATATAACAAGTAATCAAATTCTTTTTTAGATGTTGACAAAACCTGAGGTTTGTGATTGATCGAGATGAGGTAGACGGTGCACCACGAATAGTTCATACGTCCTTGAAGTCTTTTTTCTTTTAAAGGAAGGAGTTTCTAGATAAATATATTCTAAATCTGCACCAAAGGAAGTGGATGTTTACCAACAATGCTAGGTCATTTAACCACTCATTCAGAACATACAGTTTGCAATTATACTTTTCCTAATTTGATAAGTAAATTGAACTTCAGGCTGGGCCTTTGGGCAGCCCCATCGAAAGTAATTTGTAATTTAAAAGACAAATAACCCAGATGGGCTCTGGTCCAGTGGAAAATGCTGTTCAGAGCGAGCCGGGAGTATGACGAGGGAGTCCCCTCAGCAAATGCTAATTCTAACATATTGCCCCTCATGCATACGAGCGTCAAAAATGCGGAAAAAATTATTTGACTCCATTCTCTGCGCTCCTATATTTGTACAAGCCTTGTTCGTTGTCTCTGGGCTTGGACATGCATGATGAATGTGTGTGTGTGTGTGTGAGCTAGAGACATATGTATATATATATATATATATATATATATATATATATATATATATATACATTATATATATATATATTATATATATATATATATATATATATATATATACACTAATAAAACACATGCACTCTCCCCATTTCTCTTTCTCTCTCTTTCTCTCTCTCTCTCTCTCTCTCTCACACACACACACACACACACACACACACACACATATACAGAGGTGAACTGCTGACCTTTTACGGAATCATGAAAGGCACAGAGCTCCTTGCTAGAGAGGATTTAGTAAATTGAGATAAGAAAAATACAAGGGGACATGATAAGAAACTCAAAAAGGATAGTTATAGAAGAGACCTGAAAAAAAATGTTTTCCACAAAGAGTGGTGGATACCTGGAACAAACTGGATAAAACAAATGTGCAAAAAGTATACACAAATTTAAGAGCAATCTAGACAGTTCGAGATACAAGGACGGGACCCCACGAGCATAGCTTCCCTTCCCGTAAGATACAACTAGGTAAACACACACACACATACACAATTATACAAACGAGGAGTTCAATTTGTCACGACCATTTCTCTCAAACTTACCAACACTGACTAGATTATGAAGGGCAAAAGCCAGTGACCTAACAAGCGTAGTTAAGGAGAGTAATTACGGTGTATGTTGGGAGAGCAATTAAGATGCGCCGGTCCTGACGGAATTGAGGTAATGAATTAGAATATGTGTGTCAAATGCTCACCAGTAATGGGTATTCCAACTCGCACTTTGACCTTATTTGACCTCATAATTAATAACAGGTTGGGTGGATGATGGTGAAGACACAAACCCGCCTGCGTTTATATTAATATCTTTTACCGTAACACATTCATAGTGACAAAATCAAACCCATCATAGCACCGAGGACTGACCGTTACAAGAACAGTGCTGTTTCATCCATTGTTCGCACAATAAACTCGTTATAAAACTTAGACTAGGCATATCACTCTTATAATTACTGTATTAATCATAAAAAGAACTCTATTGTATTATTGTCAGTGTAACACTGCTATCTCAATAAACCTATTATTATTATTATTATTATTATTATTATTATTATTATTATTATTATTATTAAAGGTTATGTAGTAAAATAGATGATCAAAGTTAATTACCGTCCCACTAACAAGAGAGGTAAAAACCGGGAAAGTGTTTATCACAGAAACTCTAAAACCTACTCTTTAATCACGAAGGAGAAATTAATTTGGCAAACTAAGACTGTATCTAAAGTTAATGGAGTACGTGAATCTCTTTGCACACTTCAGGACTTTCTCCATTTCAATAATACCTACATCGCCCATACTAGATGCATCATCATAACGAACACTACAATGGACGAAAGTTAACAAGAAAACATTAATTTCACCAAGATGGTGACATGGTCATAATATATATATGTGTTTATATATATATATATATATATATATATATATATATATATATATACACACACACACACATATATTTATATATATACATATACATATATACTATCCATCTGGACAGATGTGTAACAATTTGAGCAGAAGTAAAGTGCATGATTGTCGAGCAAGGCTTTCATAAACGACTCTACGCCCATCGTTAAAGTTCTCTCGGCTCCGTTGGCGGCACCGTCCACTCTCACATTTTTCTTTTGCGTCAAACAAATTTCCAGTAAACACCATTTTGGAAGATGGATGCTTTGTCGCCTCTGCGCCAATCATTAATTTCATGCAAGACACCCGAGCCTATTTAGGTACCTTTAGCTCCATGGGAGAGTCCCAGGCCATATATATATATATATATATATATATATATATAATATACATATATATATATACATATATACACATATATATATACATACATATATATATATATATATATACATATATATGTATATATATATATATTTATATATATATACATATATATATATTATGTGTGTGTGTGCGTGCGTGTGTATATATATATATATATATATATATATATATATATATATATGCAAGCAATCACATCACCGTGATACGAAAATGCAAAATAACCACAGGAGAAGAGAAACTTGCAGACAGTAATTATTTTCGTCTGAAGATGTAATATACGAAAGTACTTACTGTCTACAAGTTTCTTTTCTCCTGTTTCTATTTCGCATATAATATATATATATATATATATATATATATATATATATATATATATATATATATATATACACATGGGAAAATACAAGACACATGATGATCATTTACTTCGTGTTATGATAAATGTGCCGCATTTGGTAGGCACCATCCGGGCAAATCGACAATTTTCCTCCTCTTTCAAAAGCCACGAATTACTCGTGATAAGACACATTTGTCATACTGAAAGACATCGGTTACGCAAAACCAAAATTAATCTATTCTTTATAGAAGAACATCTGAGCTCTATAGAATAGAATAAGAATCCAGTCTTCTTCATTCTTCTATAAACTTATGTTTATCCATTATTTTGTATTTGTTTCGCTTATGAGGTAGATCAAGATTTCTTCTCTAATGAAAGATATAAACATCAAAAGAAATTCTTAGCTCTCTTCATTTACTTTCATATTCTCCCTCGCCGCATTCCTGGTGTGACCTTTTGTGTCAAGACAGATCCAACATTTTTCATAAATCAAGATAATACTTAATAAAACAACTGATATCTGGATAGCTGTGTCCGTTCGTGTGGTAGGGCAAATGACAACGAACGCACGCACGCACGCACACACACACACACACACACACACACACACACACACACACACACACACACATACAGAGGAGGATATATATATATATATATATATATATATATATATATATATATATATATAGAGAGAGAATGTATATATATATATATATATATATATATATATATATATATAGAGAGAGAGAGAGAGAGAGAGAGAGAGAGAGAGGAGTACAAATACTATTTCGCTGTTCAGTAGAGAAAGTTTCCATTTGGCACTTGCAGCGCCGTTAGGTCTTAGCCAATACTAAACATACTCTGCAGCAGCGTTCGCAAGAAGAAATCATTTTAAAAGCACCATTTTGGCAAAGTATTAAATGTTTCTCCGCTAGGTGGCGCCTTACTTTATCTGCTTGGCGCCAGATTTTTCTTTCTTTCTTTCTTTTATTTATGTATTTTTATTTATTATTATTTTTATCATCATCATCATCATCATCATCATCATCATGATTATTTTGTATATATTGTCATAACAGCCTTCAGGGGTGAGGTGGAGTGGGAATGTGCTGCTTATTTTGAAGACCCCCTTGACTGTAATGATAATTTTTTTTTACCGACTTCAGCACTGAAATGATTAAAGGGAACATTCTATGTCGATATTGAAACAATGTCATTCTTAGTGGCGAAAGAAATTGAAAAAGAAACAACCAAACTTAAAAAAAAAAAAAACAAAAAAAAATATGAGTGATGGCAACTGAAAAGTTGTGGTGGCTTGGCGAGGTACAGTCCACAACAATGGTGGTGGTGGTTGGGGGGGGGGGTGAGAGTGGTGGATGGTGGAGGCATGTCTACTGGTGGTGAAGGAAAAACAGGTGATGTTGGATACTAACCAAATACGGACGCACCTCGACTTACGAACATTCGACTTACGAACATTCGACTTACGAACTTTCAGACATTAACAGTTTCAAAATAAATATTTTTTTTCATGTATCATTAGTAATGCTTTTTAGGATAAGAAAAAATGTATTGACTCTATATCACACTTATACATGCATATTTGAGTATCTTTAAAACTATGTTGAATACCGACTTACGATTGTTTCGAGTTACGAACAGCCGTTTGGAACGTAACTCGTTCGTAAGTTAAGAATTGTGTGTGCTGGAAGAGGGTGAGGTTTTCGGCGTAGCGCGTTGATGGGGTGCGTGTTGGTGGAGATGAAATACACAATGGGGGAGATTTAGAATTATGTTGAATAACGATTTACGAACGACCGCCTGGAACATAACTCGTTCGTAAGTTGAGAAGTGTCTGTGCCGGAAGAAAGTGAGGGTGTAGGCGTAACAAGTGGATAGGAATTCTGTTGGGGATGGGGATTTATTGGTGGAGATGAAATACACAATGGGTTGAGATTTATCTATGGGTGAGTGAAATATGTATGGCAGAATGAGTGGAAAGGGTGGTGAGGTAAACGCCAAAAAAACCGTAGGAGTTGTATTACTTATGTTTCGTCCTTAAGAGGACTTCTTCAGAGTATGAGGAAGTTTTCTTAAGGACGAAACGTTAGTAAAAAAAAAAACTCCCACTATTTTTTTTTTTTTTTTTTTTTTTTTACCTCACCACCATTTCCACTCACTATGGGTGAGTGTTGCAGTTTGAAACGTCTTACCCCATTCATCATGGTAGCGTAATTCATATATTTTTTTCTGGCTAAGGAGAAGTTTTATATATCTATAGGGACCTCTGACTTGAAAGAATTACTGATCGACCAAGGCCCTAAAAGGATGGCATTCGCTACCCAGATGTATAAATTAACTTGTCCTTAACCGGGACAAAGTGTATAAAGTGTTAAAAGACAATTTCTTTTGGAGGATTTTGGAGGAGGAGGGAAACACAGAGAAGACTATGATCCTGTAAAAAGAAAACGGAAGCACCGATTTTTTTTTTTTTTTTTTTTGAGAACACAAAATCGAAACTAGGAGACAATGTTGGAGATCAGCGAAAAAGACGAAAAGGGTCAGTTGGTCATAAACTCGAAATTTCTTCAAGAATGACGAATAATACTAAAGGTCGATCACTGGTCGAGGGCATAAACGGAACGAGTAGAAAAAACCTGATCATAAAGTCGAAATTTCTTCAAGAATTACGAATAATACTGAAGGTCGATCACTAGTCGAGGGCATAAACACAAGAATTACGAATAATACTGAAGGTCGATCACTAGTCGAGGGCATAAACGGAACGAGTAAATTGAAAAAAAAAACCTGATCATGAAATCGAAATTTCCTCAAGAATGACGAATAAAGTCGAAATTTCTTCAAGAATGACAAATAATACTGAAGGTCAATCACTGGTCGAGGGCATAAACGGAACGAGTGAGTAGAAGAAACCTGCTCATAAAGTCGAAATTTCTTCAAGAATGACTAGCCGAGGCGACCTAGCCGATCGGGGCGGAAGTCAGAGTTAACAGCAATTTATGTCTTTGGAAATGGCGTCGTCAGGCTAAGTGAGGAAGATAGGGAGAAGGAGAGGAGGTGAGGAAGAGGAAGAGGAAAATCGGGGAGGAGAAGAGGAGGAAGGGAGGAGAAGAGGAAGAAGATTGCTGAAGAAGTAAAAGAGTAGGAAGAAAACGGACAGTCATGAGTGGAAGAAGATAATAGAGTTAAGAAAAAAAAAAGGAAGATTAAGAAAGGGAAGAGGAAAATCTGACAAGGGGATTAAGGAAGAGCAATAATTGTCAGAACAGAGAGAAGTGGATGATGAGGATGAGGATGAAGATAAGGATGAGAAACGGTAGGATGACAAGGATTAATACGAAGAGGAGGAGGAGGAGGAGCAGCAGCAGGAACAAGTGGAGTAGGAGAAGGTGGATGGAGAGGATGTGGATGTGGAAAGTGGATAAAAGTAAAAAGGAGGAAGAGGAACGGGAACAGAAGGAAGGGAGAAAGAGTATGAGGGGGAGATTAGGAGGAGAAAGAGGAAGATGAAGAGGAGGATGAGAAGTAAGAGGAACAAAATAAAAAGGAGAAGGAAGAGAAGGAAATGGAAGAGAAGGTGAAGGAAGAAGAGGAGGATGAAGAGTAAGAGGAAGAAAAAAGAGGAGAAGGAAGAGAAGGAAATGGAAGAGAAGGTGGAGGAAAAGGAGGAGGAAGAAAAAGAGGAAGAGTAGAATGAAGAGGAGGAGGAGGATAAGGAGAAAGGAAAGATAAAAAAAGACTAAGGGTGAGAGGGAGAAGGAAGTGAAGGAAGAGTAGTAACGGATGGAGGAGAAGAGAGGAGGAGGAGGAGGAAAAGGAGGAGGAGGAGAAGGAGGAGGAGGAGAAGGAGGAGGAGGAGAAGGAGGAAGAGTAGGAGCATGTGGAGGGTAATGGTGACGAATAAGAAGACAAAAAAAAAGAAGAGGAGGAGGAGGAGGAGGAAGAGTAGGAGCATGTGGAGGGTAATGGCGACGAATAAGAGGGCAAAAAAAGAGGAGGAGGGAGAAAAAGAAAAAGAGAAGGCAGAAAGGGAACGAAAAAGGGAGAGCAAGTGGAAGATAAACATGGAGAGGATGAGGATGGAAGGAGAAGGAGCAGGAGGAGGAAGAAAAGGAGGAGGAGGAGGAGGAGGAGGAGGAGGAGGAGGAGGAGGAGGAAGAGGTTGGAGAGCAGGAATGGTAGAGAGAGGGAGGGGGAGTTGGAGTATGGGAGGGAGGGAGGGAGGCAGATAAGGAAGAAGAAAGGAGTAGAGAGAGGAAAGGGAGGAAAAGAAGGAAGGAAAGAAGGAAGGAAAGAAGCAAAGACAAAAAGAAGTATATAAGAACAGGAAAGAAAGGAGGAAAGAACAGAAGGAGAAAGAGAGGAAAGGAAGGAAAAATAGAAGTAGAAAGAGGAGGAGGGAAGGAAGGAAGGAAGTAAGGCAGGTAGACGTGAAGGACAAAAAAAAAGAAATAAAAGAAAGAAAAAAAAAGAGAGAAATGTAGAAAAGAAGAAAGAGACGAAAGGAAAGAAGGAAGAAGAGAAGGAGAAGTTACAGAAGGAAGTGGGGTTAAGGAGGAGGAGGAGGAGGAGGAGGAGGAAAAGGGGAGACATTGGTAATGAACAAGAGTAGAGAATAACTTCTGAAAATGGGGGAGAAGCAAATTAAGAAGACAACAATTGAAGTCTGGGAAGACCGACCAACGAGTAGAAGAAAATGTTGACCAGGAGCTGAATTTATCCTTGGACATGTAGGTCGCCAATGAGGACAACTTAATAAAGAAGGAGAAAGGGAGAAGAGGGGAAATGAAATTGGGGGAATTAGGGGGACGGGAATAGTAGTGGTGATGGTGTGTGTGGTGGTGGTGATGGTGTGTGGTAGTGGTCGCCAATGAGGACAACTTAATGAAGAAGGGGAAAGGGAGAAGAGGGGAAATAGAAATTGGGGGAATTAGGAGGACGGGAATAGTAGTAGTGATGGTGTGTGTGGTGGTGGTGATGGTATATTTGGTGGTGGTGATGGTGTGTGTGGTGGTGGTGATGGTGTGTGGTAGTGGTAATAGTAATGACAATGATTACGATCATAACAGTGAACGCAACGTCATGAATATTGATAACGAGAACGATGAAAACGATGGTACAAAAAAGGATTGGGAAAAAGCTGCTATCATTTTCAAATCACATTGTAGTTTCAGGAGGAAAATGATTAAGCCATTCTTCATGAAACATTTCCCCCCAATTACAATACCTCTAAAGGTCAATGGCCACCAGACTGCGTTACATCGTTAGCTTTCAATGGATTGTTATCTAATGTCATCGGACCAAAATCAAGCAACCACGATCACCCCCCCCCCTACCTAGGTCACGTGACCTGAGCCTCGTCACACACCTGTCCCCCTTTTTAGTACACCATCTGTATATATTCTTGTACTGTACCTATTGTATCTATCTGCTGAAGAGGATCACAGAGAGTGGTCGAAATATACAGAATCTTCTATTTCTTATCTTATTTTTCGATAGTGGGTTATAAGTTTAATATATATATATATATATATATATATATATATATATATATATATGTATGTATACAGATACATATATAAATACATATGTATATACATATACATACACGTATATATCTATATGTATATATATAATATATATATATATATAATATATATATATATATATATATATATATATATATATATTTATATGTGTATATTGTATTGGACAAACATAAAGAGTGTAGGTAGTAGGAGGTGATTTAAATCGTTCATTCATTCGGCCATCGGCTTTGGCTGCGTCAGCTATTTCACGTCAACATTTTATTCCTCTTTTATTTTATGTTAAAAAAAAAAAAAAAGCTCACAGGATAATATGTTCAATTTCATGTCAGAAATTCATTCTGAAATTGTGTTGGTATAATTTTGAACCTCCCTTCTCTTGTACAGTGGCGAGTTGTTTTCGATCTAGCTTCGAATTGATTCAACTCTGGTTTGAACCCAACAGGAGCCGGTGATTGCCACTTGCCCTTGCAGTATTCGGTGGCAGTGTAGTACCTTTCAGTGATTCGACTGATGATTTGGTTTAACGTCGCGAACTCCCTCTATCAGGAGGCTAGGAGGGTGCCCCTTACAGAGGACTTGGTAGCGTGGGATTGAATGAATCATGCCCTTGGTCCAACTCGCTGGCGGCAGGGGTCGAATAGTCATCACCTCGACCTCCGCCGCAAGTAGCGACGCTCTAACCTGCTCGACCGCCTTTTAATACTAACTAGAATGAACAAATAGCAGGAGCATTGATATGAAAAATAGAAATGGAAAAATATAAAAGAAAAGAATAATACTGTATAATAAAGAATATCAGTAAATAATGAAGTAATGTTTTCATTAAAGATGGGAGCAAACAAGACACTTTTACATTACAAGTGACCTTAAAATCGTGAAGCCGCAAAAAAGTGGGCGACACAAAAATCAAGGCCACAGAAAGTGGCTGGCGACACTTGCTTACCCCGCACACGAGCCACAATCTGTGGCGGCCACTTGTAAATATATCACCTCCCCGCTGTCAAAAATGTAATTGCAATTACTTATGTCGTATGTAATAGATTTAACAGTCCTTTTTTCACAAACCGGGGCATGGTTATAAAATCCAGCCTGACGAACGATCTCGTATAAATAAATGTAATTTCTGGTTAGTCGAAATTTTGTGACAGGAAGCATAATTTTTCTCCTCATTGGTCGACAGCGAAACGGTAGAAGTGGCATGGAATTATGCTGTAGAAATCACCAATGAAATAGTAAATCAGTAGCGTGATGAAGCCATTTTTTTTTTTTTTTGTAGTAGCCATTTAATACTGGCTCATCTGAGATTCGTAGAAAATAATATAACAAAGATGATTTTTTGATTAGTAGAATGATATCACTGTCACAGTTCTAGAATAGAGAAGAGATGAAATAAAGAGGATATATAGAAAATGGGAAGAAAAACACAAATACAAGTGATTAGAAAACGGAACAAGACAGAAGATAAAAAAAAAATTATGAGAAGAATAAAGTGTGTGTGTGTGTGTGTGTGTGTGTGTGTGTGTGTGTGTGTGTGTGTGTGTGTGTGTGTGTGTGATTCACCTTGGTCTTTGGATCACGGGTTGAACTCGTGATCGACAGCTATTTCCCTCCCTCCCGGAAGAGAGCTCAGAGCTCGTATGACCGATCTATGGGTAGTGCTGTGACCTTACACGCATACACACACCCAGCTCCCCGTCCACGAGAGTTGGAGTAACGACTCAAAGTGCAGCGATACTGAAATTATTTCAGCCCTGGGCAGGATTCGAACCCGGACCGCCGTAGTGACAGACGGAGACTCTACCAACAGCGCCACCAACCGTGTGTGTGTGTGTGTGTGTGGAAGGGTGGGTGGAGGGTGGGTGGAGGGTGGAGGGTGGATGGGTGGAGAGACGATTAGCAAGGTCTTCACCTGGAAACTGACAAGGACAAGATGGTGGACTGACAAGCTTAGGAAACGCTGGTCGGGCAAGAAGGATTTGATGCGGAAAGAAGGCGACGAGGGGAAAGAGGGGAAGGAGGACGAGGGGAAGGAGAATGAGGGGAAGGAGAACGAGGGAAAGGAGAACAAAGGAAAGGAGAAAGAGGGGATGGAGAACGAAGGGAAGGAGAACGAGAGGAAGGAAAACGAGGGGAAGGAGAACGAAAGGAAGGAGAACGAGGGGAAGAAGAACGAGGGGAAGGAGAACGAGAGGAAGAAGGAGAACGAGGAGAAGGAGAACGAAAGGAAGAAGGAGAACGAAGGGAGGGAGAACAAAGGAAAGGAGAACGAGGGGAAAAAGAGAACGAGGGGAAGGAAGAGAACGAGGAGAGAAGTGCTGCTTCAAAGGAAAGGGGTGAGAAGTGGAGGAGAAATATTCACTTTAGGAGAGGGAGAAAAGGATAATGAAGGTAAGTAAGGAGAAAAGGTGATTAAGGGAGAAGGGGAGAGGAGGAGGAGAGAAGGAGGGGAGGAGGAGGGGATGAAGAGAAGGAGGGGAGGAGGAGAAGGAGGAAGAGGAGGAGGAGGAGGAAGAGGAGAAAGAGGAGGAGAAGGAAGAGGAGGAGGAGGAGAAGGAAGAGGAGGAGGAGGAGGAAGAGGAGGGGGAGGAGGAGAAGGAAGAGGAGGAGGAGGAGGAGGAGGAGGAGGAGGAGGAGGAGGGGGAGAAGGAGTAGCAGCAGCAGCAGAAAGACTAAGAAGTGAGTGGAGGAGGATAGGAGGGAAATGAAAAGAAAATGACTAAATTAGTGAAGTGGATGAGAGAAAACGAAAATGATAATATAAAGGAAATGAGGAGTTACAGAGATAAAGATAAGTAAAGAGATGAATTACAAAGGGGTCGTGGAGAGGAACAATAACTACCCGTGTGTGTGTGTGTGTGTGTGTGTGTGTGTGTGTGTGTGTGTGTGTGTGTGTGTGTGTGTGTGTGTGTGTGTGTGTGTGTGTGTGCGTGATTCACCATGGTCTTGGATCACGTGTTGGACTCGTGATCGACAGCTACTACCCTCCCGGAAGAAAACTCAGAGCTCATATATCACCGATGTATGGGGTAATCCTGTGACCTTACACGCACACACACACCCAACTCCCCGCCCACGAAAGTTGGAGTAACAACTCGTAGCGCAGCGATACTGAAATTATTTTAATCCTGGGCGGGAATCGAACCTGGACCGCCATAGTGTCTGGCGTGAACTCTACCAACCGCACCATCGAGTCGTGTGTGTGTGTGTGTGTGTGTGTGTGTGTGTGTGTGTGTGTGTGTGTGTGTGTGTGTGTGTGTGTGTGTGTGTGTGTGTGTGCGCGTGTAGCCACATATACCAGACGTATTTCTGTGTTTTGTAGTCGCATATACAATCATAAATACACACACGTGTGTGCTTGTATATGCGTGCACCTGTGTGATACATCAATCTATTACGTCTTTATACTGCATTACGAAACATTTCAGCAATAAATCTTTCCCTCCAATATAAACCCAAATTACCTATTGAAGCCCAGAAGGCTCATAAAAATTTCCTCATATATATTCTATTCTTGACAATTTCCTATTAAAATCAGCTCCCAATATTTCTCTTCCAACCGAGCAGCTTTCTTGCGAATAAGATTGTCACGGGAACACTTAACTGCATCCTTATTAGTATGCAAATCAAGACGACAGGTGCATCTTTTTTCTCGGTGTCTCTGGCTGGAAAAGCTGTTATAACCGTTAAAAATCCGTTAAGACCGTTAAAACAGTTAAAACAATTGAAAATTTTTAAATACGTTAAAACCGTTAAAATTCGTTAAAACCGTTAACATATAAATTTTCAAACGAGTAAAACCATTAAAAGCATTGAATCTATGAAAACTGTAAATCATATTTACTTGGGATAGGTCACACTCCTGGATATTGTTCCGACCCTTCCAAACAGATGATGTTGATAACACATTTTATATTCTTTTGGGCACAGACAGGCTACTTAGGTCACGTAGGGTCATCCTATTTCGTTTACAAAACAACTGACCTCACACCAGATGGCTCCAGGTCTTAGAGCTCCCAGGAATCGAACTCACGACCCATAAAATCGACACGACACCCACAAGACTACCATGGTACCCTTCTATCATTTCCAAATCCACCAGAACATGTAAGTAATTAACTTCTTTTCATGCTCGCTTCCTTTTCACATTTTCCCCGTTATTAAGTGGTATTTTGAGCGAAGCTTTGTGCATACATACACGTTTTCACAAAGGTTTAATTCAGTGTGTTTGACCTTTCTCTAAAATGTTTCCCCATCGTTCACGGCTCGCTCCCTCGAAAAGAACAGTTTCATTTGTGCAGTCCAACATTCTCACCTTATACGCACGTGTGTGTGTGTGTGTGTGTGTGTGTGTGTGTGTGTGTGTGTGTGTGTGTGTGTGTGTGTTTGTGTGTACATCTATGTATGTGTGAGTGTGAGTAAGCATGTGTTTCTCTCTCTCTCTCTCTCTCTCTCTCTCTCTCTCTCTCTCTGTGTGTGTGTGTGTGTGTATGTGTGTGTGTGTGTGTGTGTGTGTGTGTGTGTGTGTGTGTGTGTGTGTGTGTGTGTGTGTGGTGTGTGTGTGTGTGTGTGTGTGTGTGTGTGTGTGTGTGTGTGTGTGTGTGTGTGTGTGTGTGTGTGTGTGTGGTGTGTGTGTGTGGTGTGTGTGTGTGTGGTGTGTGTGTGTGTGTGTGTGTGTGTGTGTGTGTGTGTGTGTGTGTGTGTGTGTGTGTGTGTGTGTGTGTGTTTGTGAGTCTGTCAGTGCGTTTGTGTTTCTGTGTTTGTGTGTGCGTATGTGTGTGTGTGTGTGTGTGTGTGAGTGTGTGTGTGTGTGTGTGTGTGTGTGATTGTGTGCGTGTGTTTATGTGTGTGTATATGTGTGTGTGACGACTACTTTTCCTCTAGAATAATCACATCAGTTTCTACATTACCTATAAACTCCTTTACATCTTCTAAACGCACTATAGAAACAACCAATACACATCTCGGTGAGAGAAACAAGACCTCACTTTGCATAAAACATTTCAGTTTGTTTCATTATGTATGATATCTGGAAACCCAACTCAACCATGAACATAGTAAACATAAATATTTTAACATTTTCTGCCACATTATTCGACTTTGCTTGAACTGGGAGCTGTCAGAATTCACTTACATATTTCATTGTATTTTCATAAACTTCGTATATAGTGATATCAAATATCCGTGGGTTTACCCTACCCCCATACCCGGAAATCAGACATGTACACATGTGTACACGTGTACACATGTGTACACGTGTACACATATGTACACATGCCGATTCTCGGTTTTCGATGTTTCTTAACGCTTGTTTACTAATTCATACACATGTGCATTTATAGATATTTTAACATACGATCACAGACACATGCGTACGCAAACACAGATACACACACACACACACACATACACATACATACACACACACACGCACAATGAACACACGCACACAATGAACACACACACACATGCACACACACAAACACAAATACACATATACACACACATATACACGTATACACATACACACACGTGCGTGCGCAGGCACACACACACACAAACATACACACACACACTCATACACACAAACACAAATACATATATACACACATACACGTATGCACACACACACACACACACATAATCAACTCTATGTAAACTTGTACCGTGCATATACTCTAAGTTTTATATTTTTAATCAGCTTTTGTAATATATTATTGTCAGTGTATTACTGCAATTGAAATAAATCTTTTATTATTATTATCAATTTATCATTATTACACACACGTGTGCCCACACACACACACGTGTGCGCACGCACACAAATGCACGCTCCCCCCCCACACACACATACACACACACACACACACACACACACACACACACACACACACACACACACACACGCGCGCGCGCATACTCGCGCACACAAACATACACACGTACCTATCTATGTATTCTCGTACATTGATTCATCCTCCGCACATTAGTCTTTGAGTGGAAACGCAAATACGACGGATGAAACGTTATTTCCCAAATTGATATGACATTATTGATAAGATCACTTTTATCAACACTCTTCTTATCGTTATCGCCATTACTGCTAAAGTTACCCTTCTCCACCAGCACCATCTCTTCCTGCACTTCAACCACCACCTCCTCCTCCACCATCATCTCCACCACGATCTCCATCATCTCTACCACCATTTCTTCCACCACCACCATTTCCTCCACCATCATCTCCACGACCACCATTATTTCCTCCACCACCACCACTATCTCCATCACCATCGCCACCACCACCACCTTCACCATCACCACCATCGTATTCTCCACCTTTTTCACCACTATCATCTCCACCACCTTCACCATCTCCACTATCACTAATTTCACCATCATCTCCACCACTACCATCTCCTCCACCATATCCACCACTATCATCACCACCACCACCACCATCACCTTCACCATCTCCACCACCACCACCACCACCACCACCACCACCACCACCACCACCACCACCACCACCACTATCAACTTTTGCTTTAGCTGTTCTTACAATAGTGTCTTGTTATGATTTGGAACAAAATCTTTGATCTTAAGATTATCCGTTACAATGACGAAAATATTACGAGATGAAATGAATATCGATCAGATTTAACTCAAGGGTAAACATGTTATTCTTTTGAAGAATATGGTAATGTGTCGCATAATTTTAATATCAAAATATCCTTTACGGTCACATCAGTTTGCTGAAGAGATTTGGGAATAAAATGGAAAAGTAGACTGAATATATGAATATAAAGAAAGGTGAATACATTACTAAAGTTTGGAAGTACAAAATTTCGTTCTTATGGGATGAAATGTGGGTCCTCTAAGTTTCTTTAGCAAATGCTCTCGTCGTATCAGTTTGTTATTACAACACACAGTTGATGGTCCCCAGTACATAGATTGTTATCTCATGGACAACATTAACTTCTTCGTTTTAATTCCTTCTTGTTTGAGTCCTGAGCCCGACAACGTTTCAGTTTCCGAAAATGTTTCCATCGAGTTGCTTGATCTCGTCTGTGTTTGTAAAGAAATGAAATGGAAAAATTAATGTGGTTGATGACATCAATTTGTTATGTTTATCACTTTTTTTTTTTTTTTTTTTTTTTTTTTTTAATACAGGGCGTTCGTCGTGGCGCGCCATTTTGCAGTGGGAACATGCAAAAAAGGTCCAACACGTGTCGTGAAACGAAAGAATGGAAATGCAACAACTATTTACGAGACCGTTGCCACGTGGCCCTCCTCATCAGACTATTTTCAAAAAACGTTTTCGGAAAGCGTAGAGAAAATAAAATGAAAATATGAAGGAAAAAGGAAAAAATAAAATATCATAATGTGAACAGAAGGGGCTATGAAATATTCCAGGCAGTAAAAGAAAGAGAGAGAGAGAGAGAGAGAGAGAGAGAGAGAGAGAGAGAGAGAGAGAGAGAGAGAGAGAGAGAGAGAGGAGACAGAGAGAGGAGAGAGAGAGAAATTGAGAGGCAGAAACAAAAAGAGAGACAGAGGGAGAGAGAGACGGAGAGAGACAAAGAGAGGAGACAGAGAGAGGGAGACAGAGAGAGGGAGACAGAGAGAGAGAGAGACAAAGAGAGGAGATAGAGAGTGACAAAGAGAGGAGACAGAGAGAGGAGAGAGAAGAGACAGAGAGAGGAGAGAGAGAGAAAGAGGAGAGAGAGAGGAGACAGAGAGAGAGAGAGAGAGAGATGAGACAGAGAGAGGAGACAGAGAGATGAGACAGAGAGAGGAGATAGAGAGAGACAAAGAGAGAGAGAGAGAGAGGAGAGAGAAGAGACAGAGAGAGGAGAGAGAGAGAAAGAGGAGAGAGAGAGGAGAAAGAGAGAGAGAGAGAGAGAGACAGGAGAGAGAAACTGAGAGACAGAAGCAAAAGGAGAGACAAAAGGAGAGAGACAAAGAGAAAGAAAGAGAGACTGAGAGACAGAAAAGGTGCGTGAGGGTGTGAGGGACGGTGATAACAAAAGGCAATAAGGGTTGAAGCTTAGTTAGCACATTACCTTTACCTGTCCCAAGTGAACTAACTTTATTCTGACCTTCGCCAAATGATTTCGTTAATTTCCGTGACTCCCCACCCTCCCCCCTCCCCCACCCTTCCTCAGTATCAAAGGGATTGAAGACTATGAAAGCGAACGTGCCACGTTTGATACCTCGAATGCAAAGTAACATCAGCAACCAATCATTATCGTGGGAATTTCTCAGCCGACTCGTTTCTACTGGGCACCGCTAGACTATTTTAGCAATTACCGTGAAGGTCAATTGATGCTCTTTTTTGTGAAATGATGTAAATGGATACTAAGGAAAAGAGAAGGAAGAGGGACGAAGTTAAAAAGGAGTGAGTGAGGAAAGGAAGGAAGGAGGGTGTATGGGAGGGGGAGGAAGAAGATGAATTTTCTTAATTAAGAAAGAAACGAAAAGGAAAATTAAGAAAACGACGGGAGTGAATATCTAGGGCAAACAGAAACGAAGGTTTGCCAAAGAACATAAAAGAATAGTTGCAGGTAAGAATAATAGAATGAAAACGAAGAATAAAGAAAAACGAAAAGGGGGGAAATTACAAGAGAGACAATGAAAAACTGAATCAAACATATCATGCGGAACGAAAAAGGGAAGTAGGAGAGAGGAGGAGGAGGAGGAGGAGGAGGAGGAGGAGGAGGAGGAGGAGGAGGAGGAGGTGGGAGAGGGGAGGGGGTGAGTGGGGAGTGGGGGGTGAGGGAAGGGGGGATGAGGGAGGGGGTTATGAAAGGGGGAAGAGTTCAATAAAAGACGATGATGGATGGACAGGTGAGGAAGGGAGAGATATTTATGCAAAATTTCTTCTTGTTGATATTATTACTGTAATCATAAACACAATTATCGTCATTTAACCAATGCAAATATCATCTATGCCACAAAAAGATCG
>NC_134801.1:51677539-51682539 GCF_046742065.1 Oratosquilla oratoria
GGGCTGCGTCAGAATATCATACACAAATGCTAACACGCCCGTGTTTTCACCCGCTCCCTTTCATGCATCATAACACAATCTATACACCACCATACTCCACTGTTCTGTTTTCTTCCGTCCTTGCTCAACAGACAAGCCTCTCTTTCAGAACGCCCCTTTTATCCCATCCATCCTCCTCATCCTCGGTCGCCCCCGCATGTTCACTCCTTCCACCTCTGCCATCCACACTTCTTTTACTAATCTTTCTTCATTCTTTCTTTCCATGTGTCCAAATCATCCCAATATTCTTTCATCAATCCTATGTCTCAACTCCCTTTCCACCACCGATCTCCTCAATTCGTTTCTCACTTTATGCAGTCTGGCAACTCCTACCATACTTCTCTGGCACTTCATCCTAAACACATTTAAATTCTTTCTCTTCCATTCCTATGTTCCATATTTCTTCCCCATACAGTGCTGTCGCCACAATAACCACTCAGACAATCTTCTCTGAGTATCCATTCCCAAATGTCTATTTTTCATTACACTTTTTAATCCAGTATGCAAGGGTAATGGGCCGGGGATTGGAGATGGTTAAAGAAAATGGAGAAAAATGGGAGATAAGCCAGTTGTTGTTTGCTGACGACACTTCTCTTGTAGCGCGATTAGAGGAGGGATTGAGGAAGTTAGTGACGGAGTTTGGGAAGTTGTGTGAAAGAATGAGTTTGAAGATAAACGTGGGTAAAAGTAAGGTGATGAGATATACAAGGAGAGAGGATGAAGTGGATAGCTTTCAATACTTGGGGCCGAATGTTGCGGGAAAGGAAGGAGTAGAGGTGGAGGTAGAATGTAGATTGAGAGAAGCAAGTATATGCCTTGGTGGATTAAAGAGTATAATGAGAAATATATATATGTATATATATATATATATATATATATATATATATATATATATATGTGTGTGTGTGTTTATATATATGTATATATATATATATGTGTGTGTGTGTATATATACATATATATATATATATATATATATATATATATATATATGAGTGGAAGGTGGCAAGGAGGCGCAGGAAGATGCAGGAGTGAATATTCTCTTACGTTTCGACGGATGTCTTCCTCAGAGAGACATCCGTCGAAACGTAAGAGAATATTCACTCCTGCATCGTCCTGCGCCTCCTTGCCACCTTCCACTCATCTGTCTCCACTTTATACTACAACATATATATGTATATATATGTATATATATATATATACATATGTATATATATATATATATATATATATATATATATATATATATATTAGTAGGACCAAGAATAATAATTTCTTGTATATGGATGAGGGTAAATGAGGGTGCAACTTCTGTTAGATTCTTATTATCTTATTTTCTGCGTCCCTTGTTAGTTTCCATAAGTTTACTGGTAGTCTAACATGTAATTCTCTATGTGTTGCTGCATCTTTTCGTCTTCATTTCAGCACATCTTCGGGCCGGATGGTTTAAACATGCGTGCCTCGTATATAGATATACTGGCTAACTGTTGTGTGATTGGTTGGCGACTGGAGCTAGCATGCGAAGGCGGCGTTCATGATTGGCCGCGCTTGAGCCAATAGGAGTTGCGGGTATAGGTACTGTGCATCTTGGAAACGGGAGACCTTGCAGATCTGTCATGTGCGTGTTCACGGAGAGTTTTAAATTTGTTAGACAGATAGCTTTAGGGAATAAGATTCGGCGAGGGTCTTTTTCCTTGTATGATATCGTTGTTTATTTTTCTAAACTCTGTCGGTTAAGGAAAGATTTAAGCTTTGTATTCTAGTCAATATTTAAGTGCAAGGTTATATATGTGTGCATATATATATATATATATATATATATGCATATGTGCATGTGTATATTTATATTTATATATATATGCATTTATATGTAAATACATACACATAGACACACACACATTATATACATATACTAGCCAAATTACCCGCGTGTTACTGCGAGCAAATGACGATCATTTCAATTTTGATAGAATTTGTGGAGAACAGTTACACGTATCAATATAACTCAACGGAAAAGGTAACACAAATAAAATGTTAAGAAAGAAAAAATAAATTCGTGTGTGTGTGTGCGTGCACGCGTGTATGTGTATATGCACAAACATATGTATACGGTTCTTTCACCCTACCTATACTCTTCATTCTCGGTCTCCCTCGCTGGTTTACTCCATTCACCTTTACCGCTCACGCGCTCTTTGTTACTCTTTCCTCAATATTTTTCCCATGTGCCCAAACCATCTTAATATTCTTTGATGGAATCTACGTGTAAATTCTCTTTGCAACCCCACTTTCTGCCTCAGCCCTTATTTCTCACTCTATCTTCATATTCTCTGACAAATTTCTTAAACACTTTATCTTAAACACTGCTATTGTTTTCCTTTCTGCCTCCTTTGGAATCCAAGCCTCCGATCCAGACAATATCAAGGGCTTACTTATCCTTTTGTATAATCTTCGCTTTGGCTTTACCCCTCGAGGGAACAGAATAGGACCTTCGCCTCTTACCTGAGGGAACGTTACCAGCACACCCTTGTCAATATGGGTTATACCAGTTTGGTAATGCCGTATACGTGGTGTAAAAGCGGCGTTGGAATGGGTGTGGTTATGAAGGCAACTAACGTAATCAAGGCGGGCATGAGGATTAGGTGAAGGTATTGTTATGCAAAGTTGTCCCCAACTGCGATGACCACCTTTGCAAAAGTAGTCGAGGATGGTCCTGTACTATCCTAACAAACCATAACTGAGACTGAAATAGGGATGCTCACGGGAATATTCCTTACTCTCACGGACCAAACCTGTGCCCTCCACGTTTTAAGCAAGAACGTTAACCATTATTCCATATTAATGAATATTTGTATTTTTGAAGTATCGCACACGTGCACACACACACACACACACACACACACACACACACACACACACACACATTTAATTTGAAAAAGCATACCTGCGAAACTAGTCAGGAATGAACTCAAGACTTAGACTCCTGTGTTTCCTACTCTGCTTACATCAACCTGTCAGAATGTCTCAACATATACATATGTATATATATATATATATATATATATATATATATATATATATATATATATAGACTTCTAGTGTAACTAATTCCGTTGTAACAACTTTTGAATCTAATGAGCACCATATTACATCCAAAATCTACCCACCTATATGACAAAGGTTGCTCATTATATCAGATGAAAGCTCATAAAGGATAACACATTCGTATATAATAAACTTCATATTCCTTCCAAACTGCCCAGTGATATTGGTTACATCGACATGATGGCAACCCCTATTTGCCTCATCACAACGCACCACCAATCAGCCTCCATCAAATATCGCATAACACGGCAACACCACAATCCAGTTAACAGAAAGATATGGTCACAAAACGTGAACTCAAATAAACACTGCCACGATTTGCATCCAGTTACGTATAAAACGTTGTTGACACGCAAACACATCCTTGCCATAAACAACCCAACTACTGGACAAGCCAGAACACTTAATTTGTTTACAAATAACTGATCACAAGCTCGACCACAGCTGACGGCCAATAGACAACAACCACACATGTGACGTCAACAACCACACATGTGACGTCACAGTCTCACTCGCAGTCAGCGACGTTGAAGATGATGACCCAAAGCTTCTCTTCACGACTCAATGGTTAGTAATGCTTTAACATATACACAACTTTGAACTTTGACAGTCTATACACAAACACACACGTGCGCATATATATATATATGTACATACGTATATATATACGTACACGCACGCACACACACAAATTATATATATATATATATATATATATATATATATTTATATACATATATATATACATATGTATATATATGTACATATATATATATATATGTATATATATATATATATATATACATGGATATACCAAAGGCTTTTTCCCCTTACAAAGGAAGTAGCCAAAAAACAAAGGCATAAAAACCACTCACACTCATTCCATCCCCACATACTCCACTCCCATCCACTCGCGTACTTCCCTCTTATCTTGGCTCCTCCTGGATGACAGGTCATCCTTGCATCTCGCCCACTGCCTTGGGTCAGAAGGAGTGTCGCAAGGCACAGCACATTCACAGCAAGGCCGCTTCATTAGATCGGAGACCCCCATCTCCGTCCCCTCATGCAGAAATGGAGAAGACCGGGAGAAATCCCATCGGGCTGCGTCATTTTATTTTTTTCACACATACTCCCTCAGCCTCCATCCCTCACCCACTCCCCCTCATGCATCACAGCATCATCCACAAACAACCATTCTCCATTCACCCCTATCTTCAGTCCTCTCCCGTCCTTCCTCAACAGACATTCCCCTCTTTTCTAATGCCCCTTTTTACCCCATCCATCCATCTCATCCTAGGTCGCCCCCTCATGTTCACTCCTTCCCCTTCTCTTTTACTAGTCTTTCTTCACTCATTCTTTTCATGTGTCTAAACCATCCCAATACTCTTTCATACACCCTATCTCCCAACTCCCTTTCCAACCCCGTTCTCCTCTCCTCCTCGTTTCTCACTCTATCCAGCCCAGTAACCCCTATCATACTTCTCAGACACCTTATCTCAAACACATTCAAACTCCTCTCTTCCTCTTTTACGAGTATGTTTCATGTTTCTGCCCTATACAGTGCTGTCGGCACTTATATATATATATATATATATATATTCTTTATATATATATATATATAATATATATATATATATATTAGTAAAGGGGGGAGCAGGTTCTCAGTAATACACGTGGAGTTAAAAACGACAGCATTGTTGTAGTTGTTCAGTCTTTTCTTCGTATTCTCGATTTTCCTGATAAGAGATTTTCCGTTGACTGGGTGGATTGAAACTAGGTCTCTATATTCTTCCATTTGTTCTTATACGAAACGTTGATATCAAATAAGAACAAATGGAAGAATATAGAGACCTAGTTTC
>NC_134801.1:51687539-51700039 GCF_046742065.1 Oratosquilla oratoria
TGGGGTGTTGTTGTTAGACATGAAGTATTGGACCATATATGCGGCTTCCGTCTCTGGTATGATCCACAACATTATTAGTCATTTCTCCGAGCATTTCTTTCCCCCTCTCTCTCTCTCTCTCTCTCCCTCTCTCTTATCTCTAGCAGCACAAACAACCCAAAACTGGTTCACAACCACTGATTACCGAGATCCATAAGTGAAAGCTGAGGTCAACTCTCCGTCACCAGGGCCATTCCTACTAATGACGGGATAATTGACTGATTGACTGGGTGATTGACGACTACCTGACAGCGTGAGTGTCCCAAAGATACTTAGTCTCGAACAGGTGTACAAGTTGACGCATTACCGCGATGTCCTGCTTCCCAGCTGATTAAAAACGCTTCATGTCCACGAATTCATACCTGTCAGGGTTACTTGTCAATATTGTTTGAAGCATCTCAGATGCAGAAACAAAAAGTCTAGCACATATATATTGTGTATTTACATACACACACACACACACACACACACACACACACACACACACACACATATATATATATATATATATATATATATATTATGTATACATATATACATGTATCTATGTGAATATATACATATCCAAACATATGTATATACACATATGTAGGGACATATACGTATATGTAGGGACATATACGTATATAATTATATACCTGTCATTGTGAATAAAGACAAGCCCTTTATCTCAGTGAAACAGTAAAGATTTATAGTTAGGATGCACGAAAGCTCTTTAACTTTGTGCAACTTAGAGATTTTATTTAGCTAAATGAGAACGTTTACCAATAGCCAGATTATAATCATTAAATTTCCAGCGTCAATGACATTTAAAAAAATGTGCTCTTCGTTTAGATCTTCTTACTAAAACTGAAGAATTATAGTTTCCTCTATTGGAAGTAATTGAAAATTGGGTATTTGCAAAATTCAGTACAAAAAATTTATGAATTTTTGGAAACCCTCGGATGTCAGAAGCATTTCCTGACATTATGGTAAATTTTCAAAACTCGTTTTCCTTCCAAATATTTGTGACTTTTGAATCCCAAAGAATCCCGGCAGGGGAAGCCATTTGTACTCAGATGAAGAGTGGGCTGTAAACTGAATTTATGTAAACGACTGAGTTTATGTAAATGACTAAATTTATGCCAACGACATTCTACCTCCGAAAGTTTGCTTTTATTTCGTACGATGGTATATTCTATGTATTTTGGCCCAGTAAACGCCATATCATCTTTGTCTACCTTAGAGCAATACCACATGCTTACGAGGCCAAGTCTGATGATTTTATTCAGCTAAGTTCTATACCCAGTGCTGATGAGGTTTTATGCTTGATCGCACCATATATGGAATAGAGTCATGTTTCTTTGCATTCAAGCCCCTCCCCTTTTAACACAGATCCACCCCTTTGCAACTTATTGGTCGACGTGGATTTCAGAGCCAAGTGATTTATAGTTCAACATAGTTTCAGTAAATGGTGTGCATTGATAGTAATAAAAGTTCCCCCGGAAACGTAAATTATCTTTCTTCAGCCAGCCATCTAGCCAGCCAATCATGTGCAAGCTAGTGGGAGGAGCTTCCACGTACAATCGGATGGTGACAGTCATGGTGACGATGTCATGATGTAAAGGGTTATTATACCTTGTTTAAGTGCAACATAATTAGGTATTATTACGAGTCAGGAAGTTGTTATGTTGTCAGGGCACCGAGGGACAACTGAAATCCAATAAAGTGAATAGTTGTGGTGGAACTGGAAGCCGTATTCAGTATTGAAGCCAAGATGTTAGTTTGATTATTACCAGAACAAAGTAAGGGTTCACTGACACAGGTATAAGCTAGAGACTCGAATATCTAAACCAACTAACTACACTATAGATGTCTGTATGTATCCAGTTTACAGTAAGCGTCCTCATATTACAAGACAGAGATAACGATAAGATTATGAGGTTATTGTGACACGAGTTACGAGTTCAATGACACAGGTATAAGCTAGAGACTCGAATATCTAAACCAACTAACTGCACTATAGATGTCTGTATGTATCCAGTTTACAGTAAGCGTCCTCATATTACGAGACAGAGATAACGATAAGATTATGTGGTTAATGTGACACGAGTTACGAGTTCGTATCTCTTGGAAGGCTCGTTTCGTCTCGTTTGAATCGTTAATGAGATACAGAATAAGTCAATTACGATCTTGAAACGAGCCTAGACCCTATGATCCGTAATGAAGCGACAATTTTCTATCCATAGTGTCTCTCTCCGAACTTAAATTGTTAACTTTTTTTGCCTCGCGAACTGCGCTTCACGATAAAGGTCTCAGGTAAAATATTGTTGTCTATAACAAGAGCTCCTTTCCTTAGAGACAAGATCGTACCGAAGACGTGTGGTGGAAGACACGGGAGAGTAAGACCTCAGGTGAAATATATATTCGATTCCATCTAATTAAGCTAATTAAGCTAATAAGCTAATGGTCTTCTCTCGGCTTGTGTAGAGACAACAGACAACAGAGTGTCATAAGGTACGTATATGTCTCCCTTGGAAGAAGAAGAAAGGGGCGCACGCCAGGAGACTCGTAGCTGCGGCCGAGGCCGTCGTCTTTGCCATAATGCGATTGGGCTCTTGGGATCGGTCACATTCACTGCTGGGAATCAGAGAGAAGTGCGGGATTAGAACCCACAACTAAGCGAATGCGAGACCAGCACGCTTACGATTAGGTCACCAGCGTTCGTGGAATGTCTGATGCAAATATAAGTAATATTCTTTTTAATGAAATAGTAATATGAATATACTAGAATATAGAAAAAAATCGCTTAAGATGTCTGATGCAAATATAAGTAATATTTTTTTTAATGAAATAGTAATATGAATATACTAGAACATAGAAGAAAATCGCCTAAGATGTCTGATGCAAATATAAGTAATATTTTTTTAATGAAATAATAATATGAATATACTAGAACATACAAGAAAATCGCCTAATTAATGAAATAGTAATATGAATATACTAGAACATATAGATGTCTGATGCAAATATAAGTAATATTTTTTTAATGAAATAATAATATGAATATACTAGAACATACAAGAAAATCGCCTAAGATGTCTGATGCAAATATAAGTAATATTTTTCTAATGAAATAATAATATGAATATACTAGAACACAGAAGAAAATCGCCTAAGATGTCTGATGCAAATATAAGTAATACTTTTTTAATGAAATAGTAATATGAATATCCTAGAACATATAGGAGAAAATCGCCTAAGATGTCTGATGCAAATATAAGTAATACTTCTTTAATGAAATGGTAATATGAATATACTAGAACATATAGAAGAAAATCGCCTAAGATGTCTTATGCAAATATAAGTAATATTTTTTCGTAATGAAATAGTAATATGAATATACTAGAACATATAGAAGAAAATCGCCTAAGATGTCTTATGCAAATATAAGTAATATTTTTTCGTAATGAAATAGTAATATGAATATACAAGAACATATAAAAGAAAATCGCCTAAGATGTTTGATGCAAATATAAGTAATACTTTTTTTTTTAATGAAATGGTAATATGAATATACTAGAATATATAGGAGAAAATCGCCTAAGATGGTATGGATATGTGCAGAGGATGGTGGATGGGAGATTGCCCAGGGCTGCACTTCATATACGACCGGAAGTTAGAAGACCGGTACCAGTGGTCAGGCCCAAAAAAGGTGGATGGAAGGAGTTAAGGAAGCTTTAGCGATACAAAACGATCTTACAGAGATACTGACTGCAAAATGAAGTCTACAGAGATAGAGAAAGAAGGAGAGAAGTTAGAAAACAAGGACCACTGGATGGAAAGAGTTAAGGAAGCTTTAGCGATACAAAAAGATCTTACAGAAATAATGACTGCAAAATGAAGTCTACAGAGATATAGAAAGATGGAGAGAAATTAGGAAACGAGGACCACCGACTGACAGGAGATAACCCTACCAGGCGGCTGATAAGAAGTAAAAAGTAATATTCTGCCTTTCTTCATCATTTGTAGTCCTTCCTATAATTATCTTTGGTTGTTTATATCTTAGCTCTTGGAATCCGCAGAGGCTAAATCGCATAAAATGAAGTCGAGATTTTAGGCTTCAACTCGATGAAAACCTAAACGATACTGCTGTAACAACACCTTCCACTCAGCCCCTTTTATATCCTATCTCGTTTTAGACCAGAATATCCTTTGTTGGCACCTTTTCTGCTGTAACTCAGTGTAAAATATTTCTCGTTCTTTAGGTGATTGAGAGCCATGAGGAGCAACACAGATGATATACATGAACTCCAACCCAGAACTGGAGTACCAAATATGCAATACTCACGAAGAATAACACAGGACTCAATGAGACAACTATACTTTGGGCCGAGTAGGTTAGGGCGCTGTTACTTGCAGCGAAGGTCGAGGGGATGGCGGTTCAAACCCTGCCACCGGTGAAGTTAAACCAAGGGCATGGTTGATCAAATTCCACGCTATAAAAACCTCTGTAAGGGGCATCGGTCTAGCCTCCCGATAGGGGGAAGTTTGTGACTTTAGGTCATAAAAAAAAGATTGGGAGAGAAAATGAACAGCCGTCAGGTAAAACACGGGTTCTAATGCCACTGGATATTAATGTTACTCCTGCACAGTGTTGCCAATAGTGTGATCAATGTTTTTGTCGTCAGAGCGAGGTGCCATTGTGCTGATGACATTGACATGACCTCATTTCAGGTCATAACAGGCCTGTCAGCGACACTCCGAGAAACAAATTATATTATCACTAATTCGGGTACACTTATTGATATGTAATCATAGAAAGCTCGAGTGTTAAACTCTTGGTTATGTAGATTATAATTCCCAAAGCTAATTATAGCTATTCCAATTCAAATCATGTTCTAATCAAAGAGCATACAACTGAAGGCTAAAATGGAAACATCTATTGATCTAAAACGATTTCATCTGCGTCTGATTAAACGAGTAAGTGAATTAATGAATAGATAAAACAAATAGAATATAAAATATAAAGAAAACGAGGCGAACAGGCGTAAACTGATCCTTGAGTGATCTATTACATTTACAACACTAGAGATTATTTCATGGAAAGACCTCATATTTTGTTCTTATTTACTTCACTAAAAAAAAAAAAAAAAAAAAAAAAAAACTACGTAATGCCAAAACAACATTAGGGCAAAGACCATTCGATCAAACAAAATTGAAAACCCGTTTTTTTCCATTCCTCGGTTGCAATGTTTGACAACAAAATGGACACCTGTTGGAACAGAAATGATGTGTTGGTATAACGAGATAAAAAAAAAAAAAAGGCAAATTAAACTGCTTGGAAAAGCCGGAAGCCAGTGTCACGAACACATCAGGAAGTATTGTAGTGAAACCACACTTTTAATAGATGTGTCTGTGCATGAGTCCATGCCTACATAATCCATAAACACACATACATATATATTTGTGTATGTGTGTGTGTGTGTGTGTGTGTGTGTGTGTGTGTGTGTGTGTGTGTGTGTGTGTGTGTGTGTGTGTGTGTGTGTGTGTGTGTGTCTGTGTGTGTGTGATTCACCTTGGCCTTTCACCTTGGTCTTTTGGATCACGTGTTGGACTCGTGATCGACAGCTATTTCCCTCCCGGAAGAGAGCTCAGAGCGCGTATGTCCGATCTATGGGTAATGTCATGACCTTACACGCGCACACACACCCAACTCCCCGCCCACGAGAGTTGGAGTAACGACTCGAAGCGCAGCGATACTGAAATGATTTCAGCCCTAGGCAGGATTCGAACCAGGTACCACCGGCACTGCCGTGCTGACAGTCTGGGACTCTACCAACCACGCCACGTGTGTGTGTGTGTGTGTGTGTGTGTGTGTGTGTGTGTGTGTGTGTGTGTGTGTGTGTGTGTGTGTGTGTGTATGTGTGTGTGTCGTTCATGTTTTCTGTGGAAGCCACTTTCCTTGTGTTTCTGGCGCGGTGTTTGGGATTACCTGCACTATTTCGCTGGAAAACCGGCCAAGGCAATTTTCGGGTAAAGAAATCCGGTGCATTCAGTGGAAGAAGTTTGAAAGGGATAACGCAACGCGTGTTTGCTAAAACCTTCTCTAGTGTATAAGTTCATAGAGTCCAAAATTGAACCGCTCGCTCCGGCGCTTGGGTAAATAATCTGAGCATATTTCCAATTTAAGGAAGAAGAATAACAAATATACCATATGATTTTATCATATTTTATTTATATATTTATTCATCTTTTAAGAGGGAAGAAGAAATCAACAAGCACTTTCGTATCGTTGGTACGAAAGATCAAACACATCTTTGGCATCTGATCAGTAATATCGTTCTAATGTATACATCTATTTTTACATTCCTTAATCTTGGTGATTTTTTGTTCGTATGATGAAAAAGGTAATTATAAATTTTCAAAGAATCTCTAGTTTCATTGCAATTTATTGTATGAAGGAACAGATTAATGGCAGAAATTGTGATCTATACTGAGGTCGGGTGCAAAATAAATACATGTATACACACATAATATATATATATATATATATATTATATATATATATATGCATATGTCATTGAAGTAGACAGCATTCTTACGGTTGTTAATCTTCTTGTACGTAACCAAGTTCTTTATTTCTGTATGATTGTATTTTATGCTCCAGATATTTCCTGAAGATGTCTCAATGTAGACGAAACGTTGGATTTTAAATGTATGATTTTGGTGAATTCATATTTTCCCTATCCTCCATATGTCCGAATCCTTGAAAATACGCACAAGAAGGTTAACTACTGTCAGAATGCTGTCAACTTCAATAACACATGCTTACTGGAGAATCTGCTCCCATATTTTTCAAATATATGCATATCTATCTATCTATATCTATATATATACATATATATATATATATATATATATACACAACTATATGTATATATATGTGTATGTATATTAGTTGATAAATAAATCATTAAATAGATATGTAAACATGAAATAATTCGAATGAATACATAAATCAATATATGA
Organism: Oratosquilla oratoria; assembly: GCF_046742065.1. Lineage (NCBI taxonomy): Eukaryota > Metazoa > Arthropoda > Malacostraca > Stomatopoda > Squillidae > Oratosquilla > Oratosquilla oratoria. Next base: position 51,694,590 of record NC_134801.1, read on the forward strand.
ATAAATAAATAAATAAATACATGAATAAATAAATATATAAAAAGACACATGAAAAAGTAAATAAACAACTAGATAAATGAACAAACAAAAACAAATAATAAATGATAAATAAAATAATAAATGACTGAATGAAGGAACAGGAATAAAAAATAAGAGATAAAGGTAAAACCTCTCGACCAGCGAACATAAGACCTGAACAGTTTATCGACAATTTCCCGCGTGGCCAATCAAAGGCCACCTCTTCATGTTTCTTCGTGAGCTTCGGAAAAGATCTTTTCCTTGCTCCCTTTGACACTAAACCAAAGTTACCCAGAGCGTGGCTTAGTCTTTGTCGAATTACCGGTAAGTCTTGAAGCGTTTTATCTACTTTTATGAAAGGTTACAAAGAATTACAAGGGCTGAGTATGCCGACAGCAGACCTTTTGGTCCATAAATAGGTCAGATGCGAAAAAATTATAATACTGATAAATAAAAACAAATAAATAAATAGAATAAATAAAAAATATAATAATATAAATAATGATAAGTCAAATATGTAAATGCATAGGTATACTTAAATAACAAACAGGTAAATAGCAAATAATAATCATCCGACAGATACATTATATTAAGTGAAAAACAAGCCCCCCTTCAGGCGTTTGAGTGAGCACGAGTATATGTACACACACACACACACACACACACACACATATATATATATATATATTATATATATATATATATATGTATGTATATACACATATATATATGGATTAGAGGCGTACGTTTTGTTCGTATATAACAAATCATTAGCATCTTTTGTGTATTTGTACTATCTCCGTTATACGATTATACTCTATAAAAGAGGAACAGAAACTTCGACTTCTTCAGCAAGAAAAGTGGAAATCTATTCCCGAAATGCACATTAGTTCCGCTTTAGATATGTATAAGAGTCTCCAAAATGGGACTTGTATTAAATTCCATTACAAAACTTTGATTGCAAACTATGAAAGGGGGTTATTATACGTGCACAAATGTGCCCACACACACACACACACACACACACACACACACACACACACACACACACACACACACACACACACACACACACACACCGGAACCTGCACTACCACAGGTACCACGACCACGGCTGCAGGTGCGGCACCATATCATCAAGCCGATCAGAGGATGCACCGACCGGTATAAGAAGAGCCCCATATCATATGTGGACTTAATCAACAAAAAATAACGTTGTTGTACTACACACCTATTCCTCAGCTAAGTATTTTTGTCTTTTTTTTTTTTTTTAATGCTTGTAACATCTTTTCACTGCCATAGTTTTGTATTGTTACAATCTTGTAGGATATTTTCAGTCGTAATGCTGCTATACCCAATAAACTGATTATTATTATTATTATTATCATTATTATTATTATTATTATCAATTATCATTATTATTATTATCAATAACCATTATTATTATTATTACTATTATTACACACACACACGCACACACACACACACACACACACACACACACACACACACACACACACACACACACACACACACACACACACACAGACACACACACACTATGGACTCCACCCGTCCCGTCCACGCAGGGGAATCCGGCCTTCTGTCTTTGAAATCTGCGTCCGCCCAATTGCCCCCTTCATATTCTCGTAACCCGATACAAAAAGTAATAAATAAATAAAAAAAAATAAAAAAATATATAAATGAATAAATAATATAAAAAATAAATAAATGAATAATAATAATGATAATAGATAAAAAAGAGAAATAAAGCTTATACCGTTTGTTGGTGGTGGTAGGATTGTCTTTGATTTCTTTGTCTATTTTCCGCTTAGTTACTTGTTCCAGATAAGGTCCCCTTGCGCCGTTCAATTATTTTGTCGATAAGTCCTGTTGGTGCGCCTTGTACAGACTCATTAATTTCTTTCTTCACGTCCATTTTGTCACCCAAGCCCGCATTTTGATATCGCCCATATTATCCAACTCCTCGGCAATGGAATCTGAAACAGCTTCAGAATCTTTGTGTATAAAATTTTTTCCGAATTTGTTTTGAAGATTAGAGGCCACTCCCCTTGAACGACGCCTTTTGAAAATATAACCATAATGTTTCAGAAAATGACTCTGATATCTCGAATTTTCAAGACTTCGGAAGTATTTGTTGGTATTAGTAATTTCGGAAGATTGCGGACAACCGGGGATTTTGCGGATTTCGGTTCATCGGAGGATTGGCTGCGGAGTCAGCAACCTTTGGTCGAGTACGTGTTCTTCCAGGCTTCTTTCAAAACTCCCTCAGAGTAAATATATACATATATATATATATATATATATATATATATATATATATATATATATATATTATTGAAACGGCTGAAATAGGCTGATACATGTGTGTACACACACACAAAAACATATATATATATATAACATATATATACTCTATATACATACATATATGTATATATATATATATATATATATATATATATATATATATATATATATATATATACATATATATATACATATATGCGTAAGTAACCACTAGGAAATGTAAACTAACGAAGCAAAGTGCTTTCGTATAATTACATCTTCAGTGCAGATACAAAGAAGGAATTCTAAAATGAAGAAACAAGGTACAGAATATATGACTGAGTGCGACATAGTGAAGAGGGCACTGAAGATGTAATTATACGAAGGCGCTCTGCTTCGTTAGTTTACTTTTCCTAGTGGTTCCTTACGCATTTGTGAACACACGCTCCTAGTGTTTTTATTGCATATATATATATATATATATATATATATATACATATTTATATATATATATATATATATATATATTGAGAGATGGGCTTATGATTGTTTTGGAGAACATCTACAAGGTTAATGTTTTGAGAACGGCCCTAATCTTAGAACAAGAGGAGGAGCGTTAGCAACGCGCAGCAGCCGTTCTGGGAAATATCAAAAGAAATCTCGTTTTCATATCTGTATATTTTAAAAGGAGATAGTCCCCAAATAGTTTGTAGCATAAACGCATTTTTTTATTTTTTTTATTATGAAACATATTGAAAGAAGGTAAACACATGAGGCATTTAGTTTTCACAGTAAAATAAATAAACAAGTAAACGATTAAATCAGTAACTGGAAAAATAGTTTTATGCATCGTGCAATAAACGAATTATAGGCTTATTACTATTAGTTCGTCAAGTTTGGTATTATAGGTTATAGAGTTTATTCTAGAAAATGTCGGAAGAGTTAACTAAAGGTTTCTTTGAGATAGAAAATCTAATCCCTTTGATAGAATTACGAATACGTTACTCTCGCCAACACAAAAGGATTTTCAAAGCATCAACACGCTATAAATGTTTCATTAAACGTTAACAAAAACCTATGACGCGGCTAATACGATTAAAAAGTGTTAAGGAATAGGTATATTAGAATATATATATTCTAACGTACATGAACTAAAGATTAAACGTACGGGCTCTTTCATACACACACGCGCGTGCGTACACACCACGCTTTCACATACACACACACACACCCAAGCGCGCGTGAGTGGAACCAAACTTTCATGATCAAAGAAACGTATTAAGACAGAAACACTCACGGAAAATGGATACGGTCCTTCAAGCGTACCGAGGTACTCGTGGCAAAACTTTCTACGTTCGTCCGTCACTCGAGCCTACAGCCTCTCTGGAAGGTATTTATTACTTGTATGCATACTGGGATGGTTTTTTCTTAGTTACACAGTTCCTTCGTGTAATTATGTATGTTAATGAGTGAGGTATTACGATGGTCTACACACACTCCCGCCGTTTAAAGGCTGTGGCGAATGTACACTTCTACACTTATGAAATTCTGTGAAGGGTTTTATGCGTTCATTGGGTTGTGACTGCGAGAGGGACGAATAGGATGCTGGGTTTGTTTAATTTATTTATTTATTTATTTATTTATTTATCTATTTATTCGTTTACTTTTGTGCACGTGTCCCATAGTGTTCTTGTGGTGCTTTTGGTGTATCATACTGTGCTTTTGGTACATCATACTGTGCTTTTGGTGCATCATACTGTTATCCTCCATGCTTTGTTTTACGTGGTTTGTAAAAGAAATGATAGTAACATCAATTAGAAGTAAAATAGGCAAGGCACAGCTAAGGGGTCTTGGGCGCGTGGAGAGAATGAACGAAGAGAAAATTGCAAAGAAAAGATGGAACTGGAGACCAGAAGGTAGCAGATCTAGAGTTACATACATATACCAAGGCTTTTTCCCCCTTACAAGGGGGGTAGCCAAAAAGAAAAAGGCATAAAATCATTCCCACCCATTCCATCCCTGAATACACTCCACACCCCTCCACCCGAAGAAAAGATGGAAATATGGAGTTGAAGAAATCCTAGAGGGAAATGGATTAGGAAAAATAGAGGATTTGAGGGAAGAAGAAAGATTTGAGAGAAGGACTAACTGGAGAAGTGTGCTGGCCCGACTGACAGACTGAAAGCCTACCTGGAAACAGAAGTAAGAATTAGGTTTGTAAGGTGTCTGTGAATTGGAATTGTTGGGAATCATTTTGTTGAAGCGTAGCCGAGTGCAGATCTTAACAACTTTTTTTGTAGATTATGAGAATAGCATTTAGGACTGATATTCTTTCATCATTCCATTCCCACGAGGTGGGAAGTGAAAAACCTCATCAATTAAGGCAAGCCGGTTTTTTTCAGTTTTTTTTTTTTCCGTTTGGGCAAAGGCGTTTTAGAGGAGTGTTTTATATCATATCTGGGCTTTCTGCGTGAAAGTGTTGAATTTATGTTTAGTTTTTTCCGTACCTCTTTGGTTATCTATTACATTTTTTTTTGACAGTTGTGGGTTTAAAATTTGCTTTAGAAAAGTATGAATTGCTGTTTTGGTATTTTTCCTTGGGTTGCTCTAAGTGCTTCGTTGGTCAGGATGGGTTTAGCATTGAGTTTTTGGTTTTCATATTTTTCAAAATTTATTTCACAATAATGATAATAAAACGAAAAACAGAAAAAATATCTACAGCAGAAACAACAAGAATAACACCACTATCACCACCACCAACAACAACAATGATATAATATGATAATATAATTAGGATAATACAATAATAATAATATAACAATAACAATAATATAATAATAACAATAATAATAATAATAATACATATAATATAATGATAATGATAATGATAATAATATAATAATGATAATAACAATAATAATAATAATAATGATAATAATAATAATAATAATAATAATAATAATAACAAAAAATAACAAAATTATAACAACAATAACAATACAACAATAACGATAAAGAAAAAGCATAGACATCATCATATACAATAAAAACAGCAACAGCAACACATAAACGAACCCAACCAAGTAAAAGTTAGAAAATATCATGACAGCGCCTTTTTTTTT
>NC_134801.1:51702539-51717539 GCF_046742065.1 Oratosquilla oratoria
CTTATTGGTCACCTTAAGCCCTTGTCAGTCACACTTACAAGCTTACGACCTGTCTCCGACCTCCTTCGACCGAAAATCAAGCGATCGGTCGGCGACACAAAACCTATGCAAAGAATCGAAATGGAAAAAGTTAATGTGGTTCATAAGATAAAAAATCTATGTACTGGGGACTATTCAGTGTGTGTTGTAATATATATCTATCGATCTATCTATTTACATATCTTATTATCGACTACCAGCGACTTCCAAAGACTACATGCAACTGGTCGGCAATCCGGTGGTCGGAAACAGGTCCTAAGCTTGGTGTAACTGGGCTTTTACACACCTTATAGCATAGCGCTCCAACACTTTCGCAGTTCGATAATACCATGTTCATATAACCCAACATTTCACTAACCTGAACCTACCATCGTGTTTCATCGTCCCGCTATGATACTTGAACTCTGCGTTACATTGTATATAAGGATAGAAACGCTGGTCACTTAACTGGGGCGAAATATATAACATTTAACTTCATATCATGGTTGCCACCAGGTAATTTTGTTCAAAGGATTACAAAGACGGAGCATGCCGTCAGGAGACCTTTTGGTCCATAACTAGGTCGGATACAGAAAAATTATAATAATGGATAAATAAATAAATAAGATAATAATAATATAAATAATAATAAATAAAATAAACAGATAAATAGGTAAAGTCACACAACAAAAATGTAAATAGTAAATAATAATAAATAATCAAATCAACAATAATAAAAAAGAGACAATAACAAACAAATAAAATCAAATAAATGGCAGGCATTACAGCATCTTGCTTAAGTGTTTATCTAAACGAATCTTAAAGCTTTGAACTGAACTACATTACACTTGCCTCCCCAGCGGTAGCAAAATATTTAAAGTAAACAGAAAGATCATAGCGTTTGCCCAATGAAAAATCATTGATACTATTAGTATTACCCATTCAACACGTTTTCCCTACCATCTTTTCCGTATATCCATATTTATATGTATATGTATATGCATATTACGCAGGTAACCAATATCTACACCCACATATCAGATTCTTTTACCAGAAAACTCGAACTTCTGTGAAGACAATGTGTGTGGTTTCCACCAGCCATCTCATTCTTCTCTCAGGTCCTAGGTGGACATTCTGCGCATCACCCAAGCTGGGCAAGTGCTCGCGTGTCTCTCTATATACCACAAAGGGTTTGAACGTTCTGCGATATGTCAGATTGATTTTGAGCTTTCCTGATTTTTGTTTCAATCTAATCTTGTAATATTTCGCCGTAGTATAAAGCATGAGAACCTCCACACTGTATAATGTACTCGCCAACACTCTTTCTCATGCTTATTCCCTTCCTATTTCATGATGATGATGATGTGGTTTAACGTCACAAACTCCCCCCTATCGGGAGGCTAGGACGATGCCCCTCACAGAGGACTTTGAAGCGTGGAATTTAATGAACCATGCCCTTGGTTCAACTTCGCCGGTGGTAGGTTTCGAACCGCCATCCCCTCGACCTTCGCCGCAAGTAACGACGCCCTAACCCGCTCAGCCATACTATGACTTTTATATTCTACCCAGAGGCATAAGCCACATGTACGCCAACTTTAGCGATGGAATTGGGGTCAAATTACAAGTTACCATTCTTTGAAAATGTAGCCCATCGAGGGGATGATATTGCAAAATGTTCTGTATACCAAAAACCGGCAAAGACGGCTTTATACAATACCTATCAAGACAAAGCACTCAGACCAAATCCGATCGTATTTTACCTCTGGGCTAGAATATGTAGTGAAAAGTTCAGAGAAGAGAGTTTATATTACTAATATTTTACGGAACCATATATATCCTTTAGGCTTCCTAAAGAGACTTAGGAACAAAACAAAAGAGAGATAAAGAGAATCGTGAATATGTTGTGGTACCGAACGTGAGTGAAGAAGGGGAACTAACTAGCATGTTGTCAAATAATGTAGTGCAAGTGAATTACGTCTCTGAACAGAATATAAAAGACAAAGTAAATGACAGGAAGAGAAGAAACACCAATAAAGATAGCGTCATATTCAGTATGCAACAAAAATATTGTCCTGGTGATATCTGCATCGAAACATCACGGGAGTTAGGGGAATAGGTTAGGAATGAACAAAGACGAACTGCAGGAGCAAACAACGTCCTACTCCCTTCCGGTGCATACAGTATAGAGAAACACGGCCACTTGCAAAACACACGGGACTTCAGAGAAGAACGACGAGATTCGTGGAGGCCGCGCACATCATCCTGGGGGAGGTCACAAACTAGAGAGAGGTGTATACACATTTATCATTGGTTGCTGCCCGGTTGGTTAGTTCGAATGCGGACCAATCAGCATGATCCGTTTTAAGATATCCGGCGAGATGATCTGCCGTGTAAGTACGGGTATTGTTAAGCTACATGTCCGTCACTCCGAAGAAAATTTTAGTCAAAATATCAAAATATATCAGTGCCCCGGTTCAACCAAATGTTTCTCTATCACCTTTTTCACTCAATACACACACACACACACACACACACACACACACACACACATATATATATATATATATATATATATATATATATATATGCATGTACATATGTATACATATACAAACATATCTACATACGTATATACATATATACATACATACGTATGCACACATATACATATATACATATGCACATCTATACATATAGATTATGTATACGTAAAACACGAAGCTGTACATTTAGATTATGCATACATATACATATATGTATTGATTTATCCCCTGAAAACGTATTTCATCGGTGGAGTAAACACAGATGAATGCGCTGATGCTCTGGTCCCAAATCTAATCTGATCGTTACATTGCAGTCTATGCTACCCTGTTGATTAAAAGAGATGTACATTTGAAAGCCTTGACCTTACGAACCGGGATGGAAACCACACGCATCGAGCACTTGTTCACCAAAGTTCGTGGGTGGTGGTGGTAGGGGTGGGTGGGTTGGTAATGGGTGGGTGGTCTTACGTGGGGAGGAAGTCTTCTGAATCTCTTTCCTCTTTGGATGGCAAATTATTTTACTTTGTAATGACTAGTTACGTCCATGCTATACTGTCTATTCCCGAAGATTCTTATGGTGGAATTCTTAAAAAAAATATTTCCTTTCCAAGGATTTATATAAGATTTATATAAAGAAAGATTTATAAAAGGATTTTTTTTTTTTAAGAATACACGGATAGTCTCATCGTAAGTGGTCGATACAGGAGGAAAAAGCTCCTGTTTTACGGAAGGCGATGTCCACTGTAGTACTGTAGAATTGGAGGCTACTGTACATATTTGTAGTCCAGGCGTTCTGGCCATACAAAATACATATCTTTTGAATTATTGACTTAAGCTTCCAGCCGTGCCAAAGACCCCCGTGTAGCAGTTTCTCCTCAATTTTTGGTTCACAAGCTTCCGAAACCTCTGAAGTTTGACCGAACAATTCTGGCATTCCCGATAGGATTAGGAATAAATAAGTAAAAAGATAAATAAATGAAAAAGGGGCATGTGCCAGACAACGTGAACCGTACGTTTGTCCCAAATCCTTTTAAAGATTTTTTCTTTTGGCTAACACTAAACAATTTATTCGACTGAAGAAGAAAACTTTGGGGAATCAAGGACCAAACAAGCCTTTGTTTAACCTTTGAAGACCGAGTGGATGGTGTTACGCCAGACGATAAAATAACGAAAAACAAAATGAACTTGGCAGTGTATAAACTCGTTCTCGACTTGCAAGCACAAACTCCAGCTTGTTCCCGAACAGCTACGAGTGACTGCCACTTGCCCTGGCTAGGCGTCTCCTGGGTTGAATTCTTCAGCCTTGGAAGACAAATATGTGTAATAAGTAAACTACAAAGGCGAGGGTCTGTATGTGCGCTGCTGTTCGGATCACGTGTGTTTGTTTCTACGACGCGCAGAGCACAGAAATGCGCACAATCATTTATTAGTAAATACACGGAAGCGTCTTTGTACCAGAAGGCAAGAACAAATTGAAAATACGACGGAGTATATATGTACACACAAGAGGCACGTGTACACACACACACACACACACGCACGCACAACACAACTCGGTGGCGTGGTTGGTAGAGTCTCCGACTGTCATCACGGCGGTCCGGGTTTGAATCCTGCCTAGGGCTGAAATTTCAGTGTCGCTGCGCTTCGAGTCGTTACTCCAACTCTCATGGGCGGGGAGTTGGGTGTGTGTGCGCGTGTAAGGTCACAACTTTACCCATAGATCGGTCATACGAGCTCTGAGCTCTCTTCCAGGAGGTTAATAACTGTCAATCACGAATCAAACGCGTGATCCAAGACCATGGTGAATCATGGAGAATCTGACACACACACACACACACACAAACACACACTCGGTGGCGCGGTTGGTAGAGTCCCAGAATGTCGGCACGGAGGTGCAGGCGGTACCTGGTTCGAATCCTGCCCAGGGCTGAAATTATTTCAGTATCGATGCGCTTCGAGTTGTTACTCCAACTATCATGGGCGGTGAGTTGAGTGTGTGTGTGTGCGTGTAAGGTCACAACTTTACCCATAGATCGGTCATACGAGCTCTGAGCTCTACTCCGGGAGGGAAATAGCTGTCGATCACGAGTCCAACACGTGATCCAAAGACGGAGGTGAATCACACACACACACACGCATATATTTGTCCACATACACTGAGATACAGTTCCGGTTTTGTCCCTTTCGTGTCGAGAGGGTGTCATTGTAAATTAGAGTTGTTCGAGCAACGCCAGGCGTGCGTACAGTATTCATGAGGGAATGCGGAGAGACAAGTGACACGATGCGTGTCAAGTCCTCCGATGTCTGTATACCATCCAAGCGCAGTTCCATCTCAGTTTGGATAAACTGAAGACTTCCCTTTGCGTTTTAAGTGCCTCGTCGTATACGTCATTGCACAGTTATCCATGCAAGCAAGATAATCACAAAAATACATACATAAACGCAAACGTACACACACACACACACACACACACACACACACACAATGAATTTTCTGCCACTTTATTCTCGTGTCCTGTAGTTATTAAACCATTTTACGTCCTCTAATTACTCGTACTATAATTTTGATGTTTATCTTGTCCATAAACGTCTCATGGCCCGTTTACATTTTTCATCCTGGTTAAATATGAGATCTCCAGAATTCCCCAGAAGCTTCCGGTGGGGTACACAGACCCAAAACCAGAAGCAGTTGTTGGATGCAGGAAGATTTTATTCAGTGTTGAAGTTACTTCCGGGAGATCAAATAGCGTTGCATAAGCAAGGGGTCTATGAACCACAGGCACAAAACCAGGAGCAATTGGTGGACGCAGGAAGATGATTTTATTCAGCACTGAAGTAACCTCTAGGAGATCAAATAGCGTTGCATAAGCAAGGGGTCTATGAACCACAGACACAAAACCAGGAGCAATTGGTGGATGCAGGAAGATGATTTTATTCAGCATTGAAGTAACCTCTAGGAGATCAAATAGTGTTGCATAAGCATGGGGTCTATGAATAGAGTGCTGGAGACTGACGTGGATGAGAAAGGAAACAGAATATGAAGCAAAATGTTGATACTGAAACCGGCTAATAGTAATAATGACTTCAGGATCAATCAGTCAGAGAGTATGACATCTCGTTTCACGTTCATAATTGATATCTAACGTCAGCCCAACATCCGCCCCCAACTCCGACAAACTGTAGTGGAATGAACCATTTTAATTAGCCTCTTCCTCAAACTGACGTATCTAATAAAATTTCGTTACCTTACGAATGGTGTCTGATTAGTAAGGGTGGACCAGGTTCTGAATATTCTACATTCAGGTTTCGATTTTCACACGCAAATTGAACGTCTTTTAGAAAGTTTGTACACTTACAAATAGTATGAAATATTTCTTGTATAAGAAAAAACACCAAAATACAGAGCAATATATATATATATATATATATATATATATATATATATATATATATATGTGTGTGTGTGTGTGTGTGTGTGTGTGTGTGTGTGTGTGTGTGTGTGTGTGTGTGTGTTTGTAGATAAATATGCAAAGAAACAAACAGTTCAATGAATGGACAAATAAGAAAAAAGATAAGTAAATGAATGGATATATAATGAATAAACGGATAAATAATACATAAATAAATGAACAGATAAATATGGTAATACACAAGAGGACAAATGAAGAATTATATAAACGAGGCAAAAGATAGATTTGTAGAGTGAAAATAACCTGGAGGCAGATTATTATCAGTAATTCAGGAAGATAAATAACTAGATTGATGAAGACGGGATAATCTAGACAGAATTAGTTCCTTAGTAACAAAATGACCTTCCTCAGCTAAAGCGGTCCGTACGCGATCAATACTATTGCGCAATATTCCGTATTGCACAATATCGCTGCGCAAATTTCCGTATTGCACAATATTATTGCGCAATATCCCATAGTGCACAATATCACTGCGCAATATTCCGTATTGCACAATACAACTGCGCAATATTCCGTATTGCACAATATTTTGCGCAATATTCCACATTGCACAATATTATTGCGCAATATTCCGTATTGCACAATATTATTGAGCAATATTCCATATTGCACAAAAATATTGCGCAACATTCCGTATTGCACAATATTATTGACGGTGTGGGGATAGTATTGAAGAGAGACAAGTGTTTGGCCTGTACATTTGATGTCAATGTATATATTGTCTTTCTTCACTACCCTACATTGTCAATGATACAGTATTGTACAATACGGCATATTGCGCAATAATATTGACCGTATTGTGCCCGTTTAGATAGAATCGTATGGACTTATCCAGAATAAAAGGATATCCCTTTGTTAACAAAGTGGATTATAATGATTTTGCTATTACATTCGTCGGGGATGATTTTATTACAATAAGTAGGGATGGAGTGGGGAGCCTTTTACAAAGTCCCCGACAAAAAAAAAAAAAAAAAAAAAAAAAAAAAAAAAAAAAAAAAAAAAAGGGGGGGGGGGGGGGGGTTGGCCCTGAAGTAAATAATAAAACCGGCGGACGCAAGGCAATGTACACGGGAACATTGATGGTGGGGTTATGGGGCGGGGCATTCCGTACCTCCGACTACAGCAGCTTCCGCGTCTGGGCCCCAAAGCCTATTTAGGTCAACTACATGATCCTGTCCCTTTAAGCCCTTCCGTACAACGTGATCCTGTTTCCCTTGCTCGGACTGTCGTCAGGCTATTCTATTCGTCGTTCTAACGTTAGAGTCGATCTTCATCTATTGAAGGAAACTTTCTCTGTAACGATAGATGATTTTGATTATAATTATTAAGATAAATTTAATTATACTTGAATTATAATTATAAAAACAATTTAGTTGTTATTATAAAGTTAATTATAAAAATAATCACAATTATAAGTATAAAAATTAAATCAAGATCAATTTTGCTTTGCTATGATCTATGACTTTAGCTTTCATTCTAGATGCCGTATTGTGATTTAATTCACTTTTGGAAAGCCACTCTCTGTTGAAAAAAAAAAAAAATAGAGTTAAGGAATCCTTTGATGACTCTGGTACGATAGTGCCTCTTACATGTTTAGGAGAGCGATACAGTATTATTCAGAGGTGTCTCTTAAGGTGTCCAAATGGTAACCTAAACTTTAAGTGAGACGGGGGGGGGGTACGAAAAGGGGGGAGGGGGGACATAAGAATAAACAAGAAGGAGACTGCAAGAGACCATCAGGCCTACACAAGACAGTTCCATGTTCATGACCACCTATCATCCCCATCCATAAAGTTATCTAACCTTCTCTTAAAACAAAAGATAGTTTCAGCGCTCACTACATCATGGTTACTAAGTCTATTCCATTCATTAACCACTTTATTGGTAAACCAGTTCTTGTATATTTTCTTTTAGATGTAAGTTTGTCCGAGGGCTGAGTTCGGGGGAGTTCGAAAAGAGGATGATGTGACTTCGGGAGAGTTCGATGGGAGTTCGGGGTGAGTCTGGGGAAAGGGTAGTTCGCAGGGGAGTTCGAAAAGAGGTTGGTGTGAGTTCGGGAGAGTTCGATGGGAGTTCGGGGTGAGTCTAGGGAAAGGGTAGTCCGCGGGGGAGTTCGAAAAGAGGTTGGTGCGACTTCGGGGAGTTCGGGGGTGGATCTAGGGAAGAGGAAGTTCGCGGGGGAGGAAATTCGGGTCGAGTTCGAGGGAAGTTCGAGAGCTACGGGCGCTGTACTCAGCTAAATTGAACATTCTACCAATATTCAGAAACATGTGCGAGAACGAACATCGTTGTCGACGATTTAAAGGCACGTTTTGCTCCGCGCGTTTATTGGCCAACCATAGCCAATGGCGATGACGTGCATCCTACTACCTGGCATCATGTTTGGGTTAAAACGTTGGTAGGTTCAGTAAATAGAATTATCAGCCTCGTATTTTGCAGCTAGAAGCAAAAGAGTTCCACTCAAAAGACAAAGAATTGGTGCTCCAGACAATCGTTTGAGGGTCATCACTGAGCCATGAACGATTATTGTTGATCGATAATCGTACAAAGGGAAACGTATCTTAATAAAAAAAAATTCAATAACAAAATAATAAGGTGAAGACGGGTATAGATCTCAGCTGAGAAACATTGTCTGGTAACAGCCGAACAATATAAAGATCACAGTCAGTTATGGATTAATGATTTTATTTTGTCGTTTAATACAAGTAGATAAGTTTTAGTTATGTATTTTTAGGACAAACTGAAATTTTACAAGCCCTGCCAAAGGATTCGAACCCTGACCTGTGCTGACATAATCACGAAGCCAAGACGCTAGCAACTGTTAGTCATGGATTAATTACTTTTGTTTAATAGAAATGAGATAACTTTTAGTTGTGTATTTTTAGGACAAACTGAATTTTTACAAGCTCTGCCAAGGGATTCGAACCCTGACATGTGCTGACATAATCACGAACCCAAGACGCTATCAACTGAGCCATGAACGGTGCTACAAAAGAAATATTTGAGTCCCCTGTAGCCATGAAGAGCGTGCTCGTGGACTCGAGTAATCCTTTTGTAGCACCGTTCATGGCTCAGCTGGTAGCGCCTTGGCTTCGTCAATATGTCGGCACAGGTCAGGGTTCGAATCTTTTGGCAGAGCTTCTAAAACCATAAGTTTTAGTCTTTGATGCTTGTTTCTTGTCTTGGATATGAACAAATCGTTCTTCTTGAACAGAGTCCAACCTCATGAAAGGAGTTCAGCTTTACTAGACGATTGTTCCTGGAAGCTCCAGGGGATTTTATTCACTTAAAGTAGCGTCGTGACCTCCCACACGTAAGGTCCCGAGTTCGCGCCTGCCGCGCTTCAGGCGTGAAAAGTTTTCAGTGATACTACAGTCCATTACGATTTTCCCTTGAGCAAAGGTCTGGGGTTACTCATATGCCAATTTATACGATCCGTGAGCTCTCATCCTGCAAGGTCATAACCATCGATCACGGGTCAAGCACGTGACCCAAGACCACGGTGGTTCACAAACACACAAAGAAGAGCACAAACGCACATACAAGCAAATGAATACGTGCACAAACACACAAACATCAACTTATAGCGACAAGCAGAGTTCCACGTGTTACATTAGTTAAACGCGAATACAAGGTCGCGTGTTTTCATTCTTGTGGGAACAGAGACACGGACGCTCGACTGCCCTCTGAATAGCAGGAGAAGATCTGTCTGCATTTCAAAGTAGAGTTCAATGTCAACATTAACCTATTACAGCCCAGTGATCTCTTCCGAAACTTGTGTTCCGTTTACCACTTGATCCTTTTTCAACTTGAAGGAAAACCTCTTGGCACTAATGGATTAAAAGATCAAGTCTTTACTGATTAACTTATTAAAGCCTTGTGTCCTTTTTTATTATTTCTTATTTGTTTATTTATTTATTTATTTATTTATCTATTTATCTATTTATTTACTTATTTGTTTATTTATCTATTTGAGACTGCTCTGGCTACACCAGACAATATTTTTTCAGTTGGTCTGGAACGCCTTTGGACCTAAACTGGGCCTCCTATCCAAGATGATCACCTCAAATGAATAGAACTGTCTCGCGTTGTGAGAAGAAAATGTTTAATTTTTGTGTCATCATGCCATTTGGAAATAAACTCTCCTACTGAGATTCGAACCCCTGCCTGCGGTGACGTGATGGTACGGTCTTCGTCTTGTAAGAAGCAAGACGCTCAGGCGAGGGTTCGAATCCCTGTAGAAGAGTTTTTTTTTTCCAAAATGTTTAAGGTTTGGCCTTTGCTTAAAAGAGATGCATCGATGTGACTTCAGATAGAGGTCTTTCCTTTTAGTCCCTTTTCGTTGCTTTTCGCGACTCTAGTTATCTATTCCAGCTGTCGCAGGGTGATTTAATTCATCTCGGATGGAAAATCCTCCGCAGTGAAAGAGAAGTGTCCTCTAATGTTATCATTTACTATTTACCTGTTTGTTTATCATTTAACTATACCTATGCATTTATCTATGTATTTTATTTGTTATTTCATTATTATAATTTTTATTTATTATTTCATTATTTTTTTTTTTCGCATCCGACCTAGATATGGACCAAAAGGTCTCCTGTCGGCATGCTCCGCCTTTGTAATCCTTTGTGATGATTCACCGTACCAGGACATATGGAGTAATGAAATCACCGAAACAGCTTTATTCCCCTCAACAAGGAGATATATTGTGTGATTTTAAGTGTCCATTCCACAGGACTCGTGACAAGGGCAAGTCGACTAATTCTATCGAGAACTGTTAGGGATGGGAAGGGTGGGTATATGGGATCCTGTTCAGAGACACTGGTTCTGGTGTTGGCGTGTGAGTGAAACGACACCGCACCCCTACGGCCCCTGGGCACACATATGTTTTATATTGATGGTAATGGGGAACAGCCTCCGCAACAAATGTGATATGGATATTATGTTAAGGCTAAGAACAAGCAAGTTTATGTGGGGGTAAGACATGTTAAAGGAAGATTGGCCTTTTCTTTTACAATCCGTCAATTGTTTAACTTTCGATAGAAAATGTCTCTCCTTAAATAACAAAAAATAGGGATTGAAAAGGTGGATAGACATCGTCTTTAATCTTCTGGGATCGAAAGATGTTTTAAAGTATCTATTCTCAAAAAGGAAAAGAAATCTTAAGACTTTTATGTCACCGTGTCAAAAGTGACGTGAGAAGTAGCAACAATCTACGAAAACTTTCTTTCTTTCTTTTTTTTTTTTTGCGCACTTTGAAGTAACTGTTTTCAGCTGAACGAAACCCCCCCGAGTTCAAAAGGTCAGTAACTAAGCAAGTCAGTTCGTGGCTGTACTGTCCTCTTTATGTAACGTCAGTAACCTCGTAATAAAGTCACTGACATCATGACGCGACGTCAGTACTACAATAAAGTGACATCTGCGACATAATGCGACATGATTGGTGTCATATCACAGCGTCAGTGACGTCATAACGCTACAAGTATGGCGTCATAATTTGATGTTACTGACATGACGCAATTTCAGTGCTACTATGACGCAACGGTATCCGGACAAAACACCCCAGATAAGACATCCCGGACAAAACATCTCAGGACAACACACCACCGGACAAAACAACCTTGACAAAACAACCCTGACAAAACACCATCGGGAAAAAAAAAAAAAAATCGGACAAGACGCCCAGGACAAAACACCCCAGACAAAACACCCCGGACAAAACACCCCGGACAAAACACCCTATACAAAAAAATCGTTGAACAAAATACCCCAGGACAAAACGTGTTATATTATTTCTACTACAATTATGATATACTTTCACTGTTAACCAAACTGGTTAAATATATAAATGGGTGTTCTGTCCGTGGGTGGTTTTTTGCCCGGGGAGGGGGGGAGGGTAAAGGTGTTTTGTCCAAAGGGTGTTTTGTCCTACACGCAACGCAACAACTTCCGTAAACACACGTATTACATAGAACAAGCAATTACCTCGTAGGCTCAAGTACCGCTCAGTATTTTGACAAAAGCAGAAATGCACAGATATAAACAAACACTGAAACTAGTTAGCATTCAAGAAAAAAAAGGGGCAAAGCTCTTTTTGTTTATTTTCTTATCCTGAATGCAGATCTCACTCAATCCATGAGTGCTTGCCATGGAATAAATCATGTTTTTCACGTAAAATTGAAATCTGTATTACATTGCAATACATATTTAGTCTGTTACGCGTATGTATGTCTATTATGCTGGATGCAAATCTAATCTTTCTTTGAATTTATTGTAAAACACTTAGTACGTGTCATTGAAATGTTGATCTCAGATATCATATATGCAGAGTTAGATAAGAGAAATAAACTTTGTAATAATGAAATAAATTAAATTATTTTTTGTCTTTGATCACTGGTGGCGTAATCGGTAACATGCTGATCTCACAATCGCTCAGTTGCGGGTTCGAATCCCACATTCCTCTCCATTCCCCAACAGTGATTGTTACTTACCCCAATAATCCAACCTCATAGGGCAAACGTGACGCCTTTGGCCACAGCTAAGCGTTTCCTGGTGTAGGCCCCTCACCTTTCTATCCTTCCATTCGTCTACTTTGAATTGCATTTCTTTCTTGGAAGACGGAATATTACAAATGCAATTCTAATTACGCAAATAAGATATCAGATTCAGAAACCAAACGAGTAGAAATTTAATTTCCCAATGATCCATGTATACGCACACACGATGTAACATATATAAACACACACACACACGTAGACACACACACTGCACTAAGGATATAATACATGAAAGCAATTTGCGTCCTTTAGTTACACTTTCCCAGTGGCCAGTCGTGCAAATATATATATATATATATATATATATATATATATATATATATATATATACCTAAAGATAATCGCCAGTAACGGCGTATGTCATCCCAAGCAATTTCCGACAGTTGCCCTGGGACTCGAACCGTGGCCTTGCTTTGGCCAGGCGTCAAACATGGCCCCGGTTCGAGCCCTGGGGCAACTGTCGGAAATGATCATACACACACACACACACACACACACATATATATATATATATATATATATATATATATATGTATATGTATATATATATATATATATATATATATGGTAGTTTTAATGATACTTCTGTCAAAATGTATTAACATGACGATGAGTCATGTTGTGGAGAATAGATCCCGGGCTAACAAGCACTGTTGTATACATCCCGTCACGATGTATGCATTCTCTCTTCCCATCTCATATTAAAAATTATTTGGGGATATGGACACGAAAGCTGTAATTAGTCAGTTGTTATATATTTTTTTCTTTATTTTTTTTTGGGGGGGGGAAGAGGGAGGAGAGGGGAAAGAGTTGGAGGCGGAGTCATTCAATTTCAATCTCTGTCGACAGTGAATGGAAAGGTTGGAAGCCAATTCCGGGTGGTCATTATGCTCCGCATTTCTATTCGATCGCCATGTAATTACACAGTCTATTAATTAACCTTTCCGACAAGGAGACGCGTTTTATGCATTTTGTCGTGGCGCCTGGAACGAGGATCGAGAGAACGAGCGCAGGCGACGTATATGTCGAGGGGGAACTCCTCTGAAGTGGATATTTGACTTCAAGTTTATTCCTATTAACTCTAAGTGATTTTATTAATTAGATTATTTTTAATTTGTTTTGTGTTTATTTGTTAATTCATTTATCTATTCCTTTGTTGCTCATTGACATTTCGGAGTTTTTGGTCATCTTGGACGGACTAAAATGAATGTGTTATATTTTTTGTTTCGTTTCTTTACGGACTAAAATCACCAAATTTTCCTTTCGGGGTTACATATCAACTGAATGAAATCGTCTGACAATAAAAGGTCTTCACTGACAAACGCTGACAATTCTGTCAGGTAATTTATTGTATATGTACGGGAACATGAGCTAATTCACAACGTCAATCCGTTTTCTTTGATTGATGAAGACCCTGAACATTGAAAATAAATAGATAAATAGAATTAATGAAAGACACTAGGGTAAACTAAATTCATATTCTGAATGCAAATTTTACCTTAGATTTTAACCTTCACTAAACATTTAAACTAAATATTTTGTTCCAAAATTTAAAGTAGAAACTTGGCTCCCAGACTTACATTTCACGAATATGATGTACTCTCGTTTTAACATTTAAAATTAAACTTTCAACCTCATTTTCACTCTACCATCAGGTGGAAGAAATCAAGACTCTCTTAAATCTTGACTAAATTGACGCCTGATGGCTCTACTTCCCAAACCTCTCATCCACAAACCGTGATTTTTTTTCCGCTGATAGATGAGGATGATAGAAATGGAAAGGGAGGGTTCCAGCGGTCACACGGTGTTTATATATTCATATATGTATGTGTATATATATATGCACACATACATACATACACACACATACAGACGTGTGAGTGCGTTTGTGCGTATGTGTGTGTGTGTGTGTGTGTGTGTGTGTGTGTGAGAGAGAGAGAGAGAGAGAGAGAGAGAGAGAGAGAGAGAGAGAGAGAGAGAGAGAGAGAGAGAGAGAGAGAGAGATAGGGGAGGGGGAAGGTGGAGAGATATTTATAGCGCTCCTGCTTGACAGCAAGCAAGTTCGTACTGAGGGCATCATACTACTGTACATTAAATTCCCTGATTCAAAAAGTCCTCTGTAGGGAGGAGCCGTTCTAGCCCTTGATTCAAGAAGGAAATAGTCAAGAATTGGTTTGCCAATAGAGTGGTCAATGAATGGAATAAACTTAGTAACCATGTACTAGTGAGCGCTGAAACTATCGGTTGTTTTAAAAAAAGGTTAGACAGCTTTATGGATGGGGATAGCAGGTGGCCAAGAACATGGAACTGCCTAGTGTAGGCTCTATGGTCTCTTGCAGTCTCATTCATTCTTATGCTCTCTCTGGAATGAGGGCTTGCGACGTTAAACCAGCTAATTTTAACAATGACAAT
>NC_134801.1:51722539-51737539 GCF_046742065.1 Oratosquilla oratoria
TAAGCTAATTAAATCTAGTCTATGATACGCTATGTTATGCTGTGCTATGCTATGTTATGCTATGCTATACTCCCCAATACATATCCTATCCAATCCTATCCTGTCTCAACCTATCCTTAGCTAATTTAATCTAATCTATGATACGCTACGCTACGCTATGTTATGCTGTGCTATGCTATGTTATGCTATGCTATACTCTCCAATACAGATCCCATCCAATCGTATCCTATCCAATCCTATTCTATCGCATCCTATCCTAAACTAATTTAGTCTAATCTATGATTCGCTACGCTATACTATACTATGCTATACTATGGTATACTATGTTATGCTATGGTATGCCATGCTATCCTATCTTAACCCAACCTAATCGAACTTAGCATAACCTGGTCTAACATGACCTAACCTTAGTATACTTTAACCAGAAGAAAAGTAACCTAAGCCTAAGCCTAACCTAGCTTGATTTAGTTTGACTTAAACTAACTGAGCGTAAGATTACTCGACCTAACCAGACGTGACGTGACGTGACGTAACGTAACTGACTCTATCCTAATATGACCTGACCTAACCTGACCTAATCTGACCTGACCTGACAAATTTCTTCAGCCAAAATTTCTGAAGAGGGTGCGAGAATTTTCTCTTGTTTTTTTGTCAAATTGATTTTGTTGATATATTTCAAGTTCGTAATCGAAGTTGCTCGCATGTATACACGCGTCTTTTCGTCGAATATGCTCACACGTACACACGTCTTCACGTCGAATTTGCTCACATATGTACACGCGTATTTGTGTCTTTATGATATCCTTCAACTACATAAGTGATTTTTTTTATTCATACCTTTCGTATGTTCCTTTTTCAAATCACACAAAAAACAATAATAAATAAATAAAAAAATAATACAAAAAATCTACATACAAAATTTCAGGGAAATCACGTGTACTTTCAATTTCTTAATATTCAAGTATATTTCACATATAAAAATAGTCTTCGTATTTCTTAAACAATATTGATATTATTTTTATCAGACAGAAAACTCTGCATTGCAAGAAATGATTTTGTTGTTCTTTGATCTTTTGTTCGACTGGAACACACTGAAAGGGGCTAACCAGCAATAGACCTTTGAGTTCGTAATAATAATGGATATGAAACTAATAAAACATGAGAAGGACATAAACGAGGAGGGATGGAAAGAAAACGTAAAAAGAAAACGGATTCTTTCAGGGGACGGCGATACAACCACAAGAGGAGGAGTCGGAAGAGGCAGAGAGGAAGAGGAAGGGGGAAGAAATAGAAGAAATAGCGATGATAATGGTGGCGATAATGATGATGATGGTGATGGTGGTAATGATGGTAATGATGGTGCTGGTGGTGCTGGTGGTGATGGTGGTGGTGATGATGATGATGATGATGATGATGATGATGATGATGATGATGATGGTGGTTATGATGATGATGATGGTGATGATGATGGTGTGATGGTGGTGGCAATGATGATGATGATGATGATGATGATGATGATGATGATGGTGGTGGTGACGATGATGATGTAAGGCGGTAAAGAGCCTACGCCAGGGGGCGCTGCGTAGCTTGAACTCTTGGGAAAGGTAACAATCACTGCTGGTAACCAGAGAGAATTTCAGGATTCGAACCCACACCTAAGAGGTTGTGAGACTAAAGCGTTTGTTAATAATGTTAATAACGCTAATTCTAATAATGCTAATAATGGTAATTATTTTAATAATGTTAATTATTCTAATAATGCTAATTATTCCAACAATGCTAATAACTCTAATAATACTAAGAGTGTTAGTAATACTAACAATATTGAAATTTATACTGATAATGACGATGTCATTAACGAAAAAGTAAAGCTAAAAGAAGAAGAAGAAGAAGAAGAAGAAGAAGAAGAAGAAGAAGGATGGTGATAAAGAGGAAGAGGATAGTGATAAAGAGGAAGAGAATGGTGATTAAGTGGAAGAGGATGGTGATAAAGAGGAAGAGGATGATGATAAAGCGGAAGATGGTGATAAAGAGGAAGAGGAAGATGGTGATAACGAGGAAGAGCAGAATGGTGATCAAGTGGAAGAGCAGGATGGTGATAAAGTGAAAGAGGATGATGGTGATAAAGAGGAAGAGGATGGTGACAAAGAGGAAGAGGATGGTGATAAAGAGGAAGAGGATGGTGATAAAGAGGAAGAGGATGGTGATAAAGTGGAAGAGGAGGACGGTGATAAAATGGAAGAGCAGGATGGTGATAAAGTGGAAGAGGATGGTGATAAAGAGGAAAAGGATGGTGATAAAGAGGAAGAAGATGGTGATAATGTGGAAGAGGATGATGGTGATTAAGAGGAAGAGGATGGTGATAAAGAAGAAGAGGATGGTGATAAGGAGGAAGAGGATGGTGATAAAGTGGAAGAGCAGGATGGTGATAAAGTGGAAGAGGAGGACGGTGATAAAATGGAAGAGCAGGATGGTGATAAAGTGGAAGAGCAGGATGGTGATAAAGTGGAAGAGCAGGATGCTGATAAAGTGGAAGAGGAAGATGGTGATAAAGTGGAAGAGGAGGATGGTGAGAATGTTGATGGCAGTTTAACAGACTCTTAAACGTTTTGACAAATGTTTCACGGAAACACCACAAAGAGAAACTTATTTCTCACTTTCCCTCTTCCAGTGATGAAGCTGTTCTCATCAATTAAATCTCAGGCTTGTGGTTCAGCTGTTGCTTTCAAGTCTTCATTACTATAATGACGAACTAGGTTTTCAGAAGCATTTAACATTACCACACACACACACACACACACACACACACACACACACACACACACACACACACACACACACACACACATTATATATGTATGTATGTGTATACATATTATATATATATATATATATATATATATATATATATACACAAAGAGAGAGAGAGAGAGAGAGAGAGAGAGAGAGAGAGAGAGAACGAGATAGATAGACAGACAGACAGACAGACTGACAGAGAGAGATTTATGTAAATACACATATCAATCCAATGCTGAATAAAGACCTTTCCCAAATACTTCAATAATGTGCACGACTACAAAATATACATGACTGTCCATCTATGTCTCATGACTACAATTACATTTTTAATTTTTCAGCGCAATGTCTTCATCACCAGACCTTGTTCTGACTAAAACCAGACGAATTTATTCAGAGGAAACAGTTACGCAAGAGGCTGGAATCTTGCTCAAACCTTGGTTGATCCAAAGTCTTATTTCTCATGAAACTAAGGAGTATTCACCAATCAAACTCTGGATAAAATCATATCACTGATCATGTTGCCATAATAAAAGACCCGAATCCTCATCCCATCATGCCTTGAAAGACGAATCTTTATACGAACATGAAATCATCGATAAGCTCAACATGTAATACATGTTATAATTTGTTTCCATTACAATCAATTCATATTCAATCTTATTACTTTCCCCGTCTTCTATTTGGTCTTGCTCAATCTCTATTTGACGATATGACCTAACACAGCAATGTAATATATGTTGTTATTCTGCATCTATATTAGTTTCTATGCAATTCTATCTCTAGTTAATTACGTTCTTAGTTACTAATTAACATGTTGTATCACTGGGAATCTACGTAATAAGCTTTGTCGGGTTACAAATCTATTATTCATATATGCGGCATTTTTGTATTTCTTTTTATTAATATCTATTTTTAATTAAGTCTGAGGTTTTCTCCATATAATTAAGCATTTTGTGTTTCTGGTTTTCAGGAAATGGAGTATAAAGTGCTTTCAACTGTTTCAGAGAGCTTTCAGTCTGAAAGGGTCAGAGTATTTAGAAAATAAATTACAGTAAAGTATGTGCACGTTCAGTTCTCTTCAATAACATTCCTTTCTAACGTAAAAATTCGTGATAAATAGAATTTTAACACAGTTTCATCATTACCATGAAGAAAGGATTTTAAGTTGAACTGGTTCTTTTAGAAATGTAATTCAGATAAACTAGAACAAAGAGGTTGGTTACTGTACGTCAAATGAACTTTTTTGAAATTGTATGAACAAAGAATAAATGAGATTAAAGATGAAGCTGCAGGCTATTGAGATCAGAGTAAAAATCAAAAGATTTTGAAAACGAAATATTGGTTCAAATCCTTCTAATCAGATGAAGAAAGAGAAAAGCTCATAAAGTGTTTAGAAAAAATAGTAATTTAAACAACAAAGTCGACATTATCTTAAGATTCAAAATTAACATATTTAATCAACGTAATTTATTTAATTATTCCTGAGCTCTCACTGAATATATACCCACATAGCCGAGAAATAAGACAGTTGATCTAAATCTCGCGAAACTTCATAAGGGAATATTTAGAAAAAAGAAAAATATTACTTTTCGAAATGTCGACAATCGGTTTAAGAAATAGAGAAAAAATATAAGAAAGAGAGAAAGAAATAGAAAAGGAAATATTTCTGTCTCGGTGGTGGATGAGTACAAGGTTGTGCCTGCCGGAGAACGTCAAAGACCACAGAAGAAGAACTTCGAGGGATTCGGTGGACAACAGGAAGAGGCAAAGGACTTCGAGATTGCGACAGGACGAAGCGTTGGAGTGTCCCATCACACACAACAATGAAACCCCACACGGCTCCCCTATGACATCGAAAATGGGATTCAAGAGGTAAGTCACCTTAACCCCATTCCGTTTTCTTTAAGCCCCAGTCACACCAAGCTCACGACCGGTCTCCGACCACCTTCGACCAAAAATCAAGCGATCGGTCGGCGACACAAAACCTATGCAAGGAAATGACATAGAAAAAGTTAATGTGGTTGATAAGATGAAAATTTATGCACTTGGGATTATTCAGTGTGTGTTGTAATATATCTATTTTATCGATCTATCTATTTATCTAACTTATTATCGACTACCAGCGACTTCCAAAGACTACCTGCAACTGGTCGGCGACCACCTGCAGGTCGCCGGTGGTCGGAAACAGGTCGTAAGCTTGGTGTGACTGGGACCTTGCACAGTTTTGTTTCTTGAAACTCGCTTACACGGGGCTAGTTAAGTAGCCGGTAGTGTTAACTGCAAGTTAAATTAGCTAACAGCAAATAAGTGTTGACATCAGGATAGTTTGAAGAGAAGTTGACTAACTTTCGGTTGGCATTGGGTAAGTAAAGGGGTAGGGATCTTTTCATGCAGAATTTTTAGGTTACGTTTGGTTAGGATAGGTTAGGTCAGGTTAGGTTAGGTCAGGTCAGGTCAGGTCAGGTTAGGTCAGGTTAGGTCAGGTTAGGTCAGGTTAGATCAGGTTAAGTTAGGTTTCAGATCTATATTAATTTCTTACCTCTCTTAAGTTGTTGAAATCAACTGCATGCCGTAAAATGGAAAAAAATCCAGTAGTTTACAAATCGTTAGGAGTGTGACTTACTAAATCAACCCCGTGTCGAAGAGGCATAACAACTTAGACAATAATGTCATTTCGTTTTCTGAAGTCCTTTTAACTACAAAAAATGACTAAATTTTGTGACTATATTCTATCTCCAACCAGATGATTTTTATTTGACAAGAAACACGTTAACATTGTTATTTAAGTTTTTGTTAGACGAATTTGTCCATTTAGTTACAGGACACTGATTGGCTGTTTACAGGATAAAAGCTTAGAATGACTAAGACTTCAGTTGCGGTTGCCACCACTCATGTTATGGTATAATGTAATCTTCGTGTCGGTTGACTGCTTCTCGCATCTCTTACCTGTCTAATCTCTCTCTCTCTCTCTCTCTCTCTCTCTCTCTCTCTCTCTCTCTCTCTCTCTATATATATATATATATATATATATATATATATATATATATATACACTTACATTACAAAGGATCACAAAGGCTGATCATGCCGACAGGAGACCTTTTGGTTCATAACTAGGTCGGATGTGAATTTTTTTAATGATATAAACAATAATAAATAAAATAAATACATAGGCATATTCAACTAATAAACAAACAGGTAAATAGTAAATAATAATAAATTGACAGATAACTAATAATAGATAAAAATCAAGCAAATAATAATAAACAGACACATAATAAAATATACATACATATATATATATATATATATATATATATATATATATATATATATATATATAGCTATGTACATACATATATATTCACATGTGCACATTCATTTCTATTTCTGAAGGAATCCAGACGGTTTTGCTTTGGGAGCACCAACTCGTCCCATTTACATATATCGCCCCAAGTCCCACTCGAGCATTTATCACTCCGAACGGCTGAGGGTCTTCCAGCTCCTACCTTCTCCTATTGCTAGAGCTCCTCCTCTCCCTCCTCCTCCTCTTCCTCTTCCTCCTCCTCCTCCTCCTCCTCCTCCTCCTCGATCTCCGGGAGGTTATTTTCTTCTGTTCCACTGCTGGAGGTGGTCCTTGGCCTTCAGAGTCTTGATTGACAAGACCCGGAGGTCCTCGAGATGAGTCTCGACCACCTCATGGACCCGGAAGGCTCTTGTTCTTCTTCTTCTTCTTCTGTTCCTCTTCTCGGACACCAACCAACCAGGAGCTTTCCTTCTGCCTCCTCGGACTCTCTCAGTAGCGAAAGGATTACCCAGTCTGTCTGTTTGTCTGTGTCTGTCTGTCTCTCTATTTGTCTGTCTGTCTCTGTCTCTGTATTTATGTCTGTCTGTCTCTGTCTCTGTGTCTATGTCTGTCTGTCTCTGTCTCTGTGTCTGTCTGTCTGTCTGTCTCTGTCTGTGTCTCTCTCTCAGTCTGTCTGTTTGTCTGTGTCTGTCTGTGTCTCTATTTGCCTGTCTGTCTCTGTCTCTGTGTCTATGTCTGTCTGTCTCTATCTCTGTGTCTATGTCTGTCTGTCTGTCTGTCTCTGTGTCTGTCTGTCTGTCTGTCTATCTGTCTCCTACTCGTTCTCCATCCTCCTCTTCTCTCTCTCTCCGCCCCCCTCTCCCTTTCCTTCTCCCTCTCCCTCTCCTTCCCGCTCTCCCTCCCCATTCCCCTCTCCTTCTTCCTCTCCTCCTCGTTCTCCATCCTCCTCTCTCTCTCAGTTCTCCTCTCCCTCCCTATTCCCTTCCTCCACTACCTCTCAGTTCCCGTCTCCCTATCCCTCTCCATCCTCTCTACCTCCCTCTCCTTCTTCCTCTTCCTCTCTCTCTCCCTATCCATTTTCCTCTCCCTCCCCCTCCACCTCCTCCTCCCCCTCTCCGTTCTCCTCTTTCTTCCTCTTCCTTTCCTTCTCCACCCCCTCATCCTCTCCCTCTCCCTCTCCTCCCCTTTCCTTCTCTCCCTCTCACTCTCTCACTCTCATTCTGCCTCTTCCTCTCCATTCCCGTTTCTCTTTCCCTCTTCGTTCCTCTTTCCTTTTTCCCTCTCCTCTTTTACCTCCTCTCCCTCTGCCTCCCTTTCCTCATCTCCCTCTCCTCCTTCCTCTTCCTCTCCTCCTCCCTTTCCTTCTCCTCTCTTCCTCCCTTTCCTCCTTTCCCTCTCCCTCCCTTCCCTCCTCTCCCTCTCCCTCCCTTTCCTCCTCTCCCTCGCCCACTCCCTCTCCATCTCTCTTTCTCCAAGTCATCCTCTTCGATGTCAATTTTCTCTCTATCAATCTCCTTGATTGTTTCTTTGTATGTCCATCTTTCTGTTTGTTTCCTTCTACTATTGATTTTCTCTTTCTCTTCCTTTTCTTTTTTCTTCCTCTCATTCTCATTCTCTCCCTCTCTCTCTTTCTCTCCCCCACTCCCTCTCTCTCTCTCCCACTCTCTCTTTATTTCTTTATTTCTTCCTCTCTCAGTCTTTCCTTTGTTTTTCTCTTGGAGGCCACAGCAATCTCTTGCATTCTTAAGATCTTTCTGACCGGCCAGAAATCCAAAATCATAAATGTCATATCAATATTTCATTTCCAACCATGGTTTCAGGCAAGATATCTTTAAGTTAAAAATTAAAAAGATATGTATGTATATATATATATATATATATATATATATATATATATATATATATATATATATATATATATATATATATATATATATATATATGTATATACATACACACACAAAACACTGAATGGGTCCCAGAGAACAGATTTACTTTATCAACCACAATTCACTTTAATTCTAAGCCAAGCCATCAACACCGAGAGACTCGAGGAGGCATACATGCAAAAACTGAATACATACATATATATATATATATATATATATATATATATATATATATATATCACACAGAGAACCTACAGTCGGAGTGAAAGTAAAACGAAAGTCAATTATTATCCGAATAAAACCCTCTGGCGGACTCTTAACCAAACATGTCAAGGATCTTATTAGGGCGAATTTGTTACTTTATCCCAAGGGGAATTGGAACCAACGAACCTACGATGGCAAGGACACAAAATCATTGCTTCGAACGTCTTCAGGAGAGGACGTTCATTCACTTTCGTGGCTTTAGAACGGTGAATAGATGGAGCCACGATCGTGGCTTGCATGTAGCCTGTGAAAGAGACCTCGAGCCTGATGTGTTTGGTATATGGAGGTTAATCCCCTTTTTACAAAGGATTACAAAGGAGGAGCATGCCGACAGGAGACCTTTTGGTCCATAACCAGGTCGGATGTGAAAAAATTATAACAATGATAAATAAACAAATAGATAAAAATAATAACAACATAATAATGAATGAAATAAATACATATGTTAAAGTTAAATAATGCATAGTTAAATAGTAAACAATAATAAACGAGAAGATAGATAATAATAAATATTAAATAAATAATAATAATAAACAGACAAATAACAACAAATAAACAAATAATATGAAATGAATGGCAGTCATTACAGCATCTTGTTTAGGTGTTTATCTAAATGAATCTAAACAAATGTCCTTTTTTCACAAACTAAGTATTTTTCTCATTACAAATATTAAATAAATAATAATAAACAGACAAATAACAACAAATAAATAAACAATTAATATAAAATAAATGGCACTCATTACAGCATCTTGCTTATGTGTTTATCTAAATGAATCTATTTTCTCATTTACCTTAGTTCCTGTGCTCATTTGTCGTCATCTTACCTGAAAAAAATAAAAATGAAAAAATTAATGAATATATAAATGAATTAATAAACATATAAATAAAGAATATATAACTAAATGTATGAATAGATATATGAATAAATAAATAAATGAATAAGTAGATAAATCAACCAATAATCAATGCATCAATTCAACAAGATAAATTCAAATAGAATAAAATAAAATATAATAGCTTTCATCCAGTCATGATTAATGGATGCCTTTTTGTTTCCCTGCTACCGATAAATATATAGATAAATAAATAAATGAATAAATAAATCAATGAACCAACAACCAATCTATCAGCCAGTCAATAAGATAAATTCATATCAAATAAAGTAAGAAGTTTTTACTCAGTTATAATCAATTTTTTTTTATAATCAATGTTTTTTTTCCCTGACTGCCGACATCCATTTTCGTTTTGTCCTCCTGATAACAAATTTATTATAATTTATCATAATTTATCGTTGATAGAATCATTCTTCCAAGAGACTTGAAGACTCTCACAAGACACATACAGAAACCCTCACTCTCACATTGCCCTATAAAAACCAACCATCAGATTTCCATTCCCCCCATTCTGTTCTTTCTCTACCACTCATCCGGGACTCTAAAGGTGGCGGCACACTAAGCAGTTCTCGCTAGCATGCTACTTGCTTTTGCTACTTCGTTTGAGTAGCAATGACTTCGGTAAAGATTTTTTTTAATTTTCCAAATGTCAATTCACTCTGGCGTCATATATTGAGAAGCTGAATGACGAACTAAGAGAAGTTAAACCTAGAATACGAATGTTAGATTCATTGTTGAGATGCGGAAGTCTAAAATATTGTAACCGAAATCGTCCCTTCCCAAACGAAGTAGCAAAAACGAGTAGCATGCTAGGCTAAGAGTAGAGTCTGACCACCTCATACTCAATGTTTCATCTTGTCCGCAATCCGTAATTAAATTTCCAGGTTCCACTTCGTCCCGCGTCCGTCTAGAGCTCTCCTCCTCCTTCTCCTCCTCTTCCCCCTCCTCCTCCTCCTCACCCACACCCTTCCAGCCAAGCCGGAAAAGGCTGGCCGTTTTTCTTCGCTAAATCCGCGGTCTTCTTCTTTCTCAGCAAGTCCTCAGCGGAGCATATTTCGGTTTTTCACTTTTTCTACAAGATTGTTTTTTTTTCCTTTTTTCTTTTAACTTTTTGTTTAACCTTTCGGGTTCCTAAAGAGTCTTCCGTCAACCATATATACATATATATATATATATATATATATATATATATATATATATATATATATATATATATATATATATATATATATATATATATATATATATATACATATATATATATATATATATATATATATATACTACCTGTGCTTCCTGAAATCCCCTCCTTTTTTCGAGTTTTTTCAAACTTAAAAAGAGCAAAAATTCAAAAAGTATCCGACTTGGCAAACATCAACCGATTTCATTCAGCTAAAAGTCACCCGCCAGCCTGAACCTTTTCTTTATCAATCATGACCTTAGATCCGAACTAGATGGCCCAATCTTTGGCTGAATAAAATCACCTGGCGTCACAGTCTTCAGGATGTTAATCCCCACAAAGACTTTTCTTACGCGAGAATGAATTCTTTTAAACCAAAGCTTGAAATAATTCTTACGACAAGTGACGGCCATAATCCTAGTTTATGGAAATACAAGACCAAGGTGTCCTTGTGTCCGTAACTCTCTCTCTCCCTCCCTCTCTCTCAATTTCTCTCCCTCCCTCCCTCTTTCTTTCTCTCTCAATTTCTCTCTCTCTCTCTCTCCTTCTCTCCCTCCCTCTCTCTCTCTCTCTGTCTCTCTCTCTCAATTTCTCTCTCTCTCTCTCTCCCTCCCTCTCTCTCAATTTCTCTCCCTCCCTCCCTCTTTCTCTCTTTCTCTCTCTCTCTCTCTCTCTCTCTCTCTCCCCCTCCCTCTTTCTCTCTCTCACGTGTATATGTGCGTATTGCTGTGTTTGTGTGTGTGTGTCCGTGTACGTGTGTGTATGTGTCCATGTGTGTGTGTGCCCATGTGCGTGCGTGTGTGTGTGTGTGTGTGTGTGTGTGTGTGTGTGTGTGTGTGTGTGTGTGTGTGTGTGTGTGTGTGTGTGTGCGTATATCTTTATCGCATTGCATTCCTGCATTCCCCTAATTTCAATAAATAGGGAAGAAACAGATCTCGTTATGGTCCAGTCTCTCTTTCTCCTTTTGAATTTGTTTTTGGCTTTCGAAGGCAGATCTATCCCAATAGTTGACGCACTGATGAAGAAAACTGTGGTTCCTGATATCCACCTACTAAAAAAAAAAAAAAAAAATTAAATCTTTTCCCACGATCCCGTGGTACATTCCCGTCCATGACCAAAAGATCTTCTTTCAGTTTTATCCAACGAAAATCACCATTATTTCAGTTTCACTCTTCTTTCTTTCAGAAATGGCAGGACCAATAATTGCGGTCTGTTCTCGTATGTCTTGTCTACTAGCTGGGGATCAATGTTAATCCTACACTTTGCACGCTATCGATCTTATCTATAATCCTCATTATGTGCGGATACCATTATTATTGCATAATCTACATCCGAGATGTAGTGTAGTACTAACGTGTGTGAATGTGTGTGTGTGAATGTGTGTGTGTGTTTGTGTGTGTGTGTGTGTATGTGTGTGTGTATGTGTGTGTATGTGTGTGTGTGTGTGTGTGTGTGTGTGTGTGTGTGTGTGTGTATGTGTGTGTGTGTGTGTGAGTGTGTGTGTACCAAAAGGTCTCCTGTCGGCATGACCCTCCTTAGTAATCCTTTACGTGTACGTTCGTCCTTACGAGCGTGTACGTATATGTGTGTTTGCGTGTATATGTACAGTACGTGCACGTGAAGTACAAATCCAACATGCATTCGTGCGTGTGCGTGTGTGTGTGTGTGTGTGTGTGTGTGTGTGTGTGTGTGTGTGTGTGTGTATGTGTGTAAGTGTGTGTGTGTGTGTGAATAAAGTACAAAGGATTATAAAGGCGGAGCATGCCGACAGGAGACCTTTTGGTCGATATCAAGGTCGGATCCGAAAAAAATATAATGATAAATAGATAAATAGATAAATAAACAAAAACTATAATAAAGTAAATAATAATAAATAAAATATCGACTTCCCCTCCAACGTTTTCTACGGAGCCATAAGAATTGTCTTCTTCCTCAGTAGAACGCTCCCCCGTGTTGGATTTGCTGCCTCCACAGTCAAGCCACTTCTTCTGGAGCTTATAAATCTACTTTTAATGGCTACTAAGTCACTGAGTGTGGAGGCAAAACCATTAAAACTCAAATTCTTCTAGATTTAGGGGCCTATTCTGAACATCTTCTGTAGCTGGTAAGATCCTTTTTCTTATATTCCCTTCCGCTTACTGTACTATGTATCTCCGTGGGATCTCTTTGGTATAAAAAGAGTAAAGGATAAAGTACAGTTGGTGAAACGCAAACCTAGACCAGGATTTGTTCCAATTACGCGTAGATATTTTTCTATGTTTAATATTCAATACATTTCTATATAAAGGACTTCCTTTACTATGAATATTATTTTCTTGAGACACAAAATTGTATCCATTTAATAACAACAAGAGATGTATTTGCATCTATCAATAACGGTCCAAGTGTCCGTAACAACACAGCCAACCCCACCCCCCGTTTTCTTTCTGAAGTGATCTTTTCTTAGCCTAAGTACAAACTGAGACGCAGACGACACAGGCGACACAGGCAACGCAGGCGACGCAGACGACACCGGCGACGCAGGCGACACAGGCAACGCAGACGACGCAGGTGACACAGACGACGCAAGTGACACAGACGACGCAGGCGACACAGGCGACACAGGCAACGCAAACGACACAGGAGACGCAGGCGATGCAGGAGACACAGACAACGCAGGCGACACAGGCTACACGGGCGACGCAGGCAACGCAGACGACACAGGTAATGCGGGCGACACAGGCGACGCAGGCATTGCATGTGACACAGACGACGCAGGCAACGCATGTGACACAGACGACGCAGGCGACACAGGCAATGCAGGCGACACAGGCGACGCAGGCGACACAGACGACGCAGGCGACACAGACGACGCAGGCAACGCTGTCTACACAGGCGACACAGGCGATGCAGGACACGCAGTAACGAAGCACAGAGCAAAGGCAGACTTCCTGTTATTAATCTGAATTACAGTTTGAACTTCTCTCTCCCTTGAAGTCCTTCTGTATGTACTATCTCAGTATTTCAAGTGAGAGAGAAGTTCAAACTGTACTTCGATTCAGCAACAGGAAGTCTGTGCTGCGCCGCCTATGTCACCTGCGTCTCAATTTGCAGTTAAGCTCATTCAATTGTTTTTATTTATTGTTTTTATTACGGGAAATGCAAAAAAGCGAACCAGACAAACAAACCACCAACAGCATGCCATAAGCATCTTCCCTTTTCACCTCTCGAGCCACGCAAGGAGATAAATCAACTGAGGAACACAAGACGTCTCGTAATTGTATCTATGCAAGACGTTAGCGGGCACCCCACATCTCCGAAGACCGAGCTGCGTAATGGAAAGCAGCATATAAATCTTGAAGCTGCCAGGGCAGTCGGGGGAAAAGTTACAGCTGAGGAGAAGAATGGCTCGCCAACATTGGTAAGAAATTGCAACAAGATGTCGAGAAGGTTGCAACATGGGGAGACGGGGTAAAGATTCCTAAGAGGGGGATGAAGAAGGTGAGGGATTAAGTCTACACTGAATGTACATACATTTACACATTGTAAACACTCCTACAAACACGCCCATAGAAGGACACACACACACACACACACACACACACACACACACACACACACATACACACACACACACGCGCACGCATAGTTGGTAGAGCGCTGAACTGGGAAGCAGAAATGCTCCCATCACCCAGTTCGAATCCTGCCCAGGGCCGAAATTATTTCGGTATCGCTGTGCCTCGGGTCGTTACTCTGACTCTCGTGGGCGGGGAGTTGGGGGTGTGTGTGTGCAAGGTCATAGCATTACCCATAGATCGGACCTACGAGCTCTGAGCTCTCTTCCAGGAGGGAAATAGCTGTCGATCACGAGTCCAACACACACACATACACACACAATTCGCATGGCGTAGTGGTAATTTCCCGGCCCCCACTACGGCGGTTCGGGGTCGAATCCCGCCCAAGGATGAAATAATTTCAGTATCGTTGCGCTGCGGGTCGTTACTCCAACCCTCGTGGGCGGGGATTTATGTGTGTGTGTGCGTGTAAGGTCGCAGCAATATCCATAGATCGGTCATACTCGTTTATGAGCTCTGAGCTCTCTTACGGGAGGGAAATAGCTGTTGATCCCGAGTCCAACACGTGATCCAAGGCCATTGTGAATCATACAGGCACGCAAACACACATACACATACACACACCTAAACACACTCACATACACACACACTCACATACACACACACGCACGCACACACACACATGCACACGCACGCACACACACACACATACACACACACACACACACACACAAATAATTTCTCCGCAAATTATGCGTCATGCAAGAGGAATGAATTTGGAAGAAAATTACAGATTCAAGAATTTGACAATATGACGAAATCAAACAGAAGAGGAAATGAATTTACGGTATTGCAATTCGCTGTGATAGGTAAATGGATCGAGCATGAAGGACATTTCAGCCACAAATGGATTTTTTATTTTCTAATCAGGAATTCCGAAGCTCTCAAATCATAAACACAGAAGATGGAGAAAGAAATTGAGAATATACGAGGGGAAAGAGATATAATAGATAATATTTGGGGAAATATAAGATTCACGAATGATTATCAGATTAACTGTATACAAAAGTGATTACGAAGAGACGTTTTTGAATGGAAATGATATCGAGTAA